>NC_143046.1:45533333-45847500 GCF_057628025.1 Oncorhynchus mykiss
ACGTAACTGTTCAAACTAGATGAGATAGGGACACTATGGACAATTTTCAGCAATTAAACTACAGAAATAACCACTTTTCCATATAAACAAGGTCTAAAATCATGTTTGGATTGCACTCTGGATACAATCTGTTAAACGGAACTGTTCAAACTAGATGAGATAGGGACACTATGGACATTTTCAGCAATTTGCAGCAATTAAACTACAGAAATAACCACTTTTCCATATAAACAAGGTCTAAAATCATGTTTGGATTGCACTCTGGATACAATCTGTTAAACGGAACTGTTCAAACTAGATGATAAGGGACACTATGGACAATTTTCAGCAATTTGCAGCAATTAAACTACAGAAATAACCACTTTTCCATATAAACAAGGTCTAAAATCATGTTTGGATTGCACTCTGTTAAAAGTAACTGTTCAAACTAGATGAGATAGGGACACTATGGACAATTTTCAGCAATTAAACTACAGAAATAACCACTTTTCCATATAAACAAGGTCTAAAATCATGTTTGGATTGCACTCTGTTAAAAGTAACTGTTCAAACTAGATGAGATAGGGACACTATGGACAATTTTCAGCAATTAAACTACAGAAATAACCACTTTTCCATATAAACAAGGTCTAAAATCATGTTTGGATTGCACTCTGGATACAATCTGTTAAACGGAACTGTTCAAACTAGATGAGATAGGGACACTATGGACAATTTTCAGCAATTTGCAGCAATTAAACTACAGAAATAACCACTTTTCCATATAAACAAGGTCTAAAATCATGTTTGGATTGCACTCTGTTAAACGTAACTGTTCAAACTAGATGAGATAGGGACACTATGGACAATTTTCAGCAATTAAACTACAGAAATAACCACTTTTCCATATAAACAAGGTCTAAAATCATGTTTGGATTGCACTCTGTTAAACGTAACTGTTCAAACTAGATGAGATAGGGACACTATGGACAATTTTCAGCAATTAAACTACAGAAATAACCACTTTTCTATATAAACAAGGTCTAAAATCATGTTTGGATTGCACTCTGGATACAATCTGTTAAACGGAACTTTTCAAACTAGATGATAAGGGACACTATGGACAATTTTCAGCAATTTGCAGCAATTAAACTACAGAAATAACCACTTTTCCATATAAACAAGGTCTAAAATCATGTTTGGATTGCACTCTGGATACAATCTGTTAAACGTAACTGTTCAAACTAGATGAGATAGGGACACTATGGACCATTTTCAGCAATTTGCAGCAATTAAACTACAGAAATAACCACTTTTCCATATAAACAAGGTCTAAAATCATGTTTGGATTGCACTCTGGATACAATCTGTTAAACGGAACTGTTCAAACTAGATGATAAGGGACACTATGGACAATTTTCAGCAATTTGCAGCAAACAAACTACAGAAATAACCACTTTTCCATATAAACAAGGTCTAAAATCATGTTTGGATTGCACTCTGGATACAATCTGTTAAACGGAACTGTTCAAACTAGATGATAAGGGACACTATGGACAATTTTCAGCAATTTGCAGCAAACAAACTACAGAAATAACCACTTTTCCATATAAACAAGGTCTAAAATCATGTTTGGATTGCACTCTGGATACAATCTGTTAAACGGAACTGTTCAAACTAGATGATAAGGGACACTATGGACAATTTTCAGCAATTTGCAGCAAACAAACTACAGAAATAACCACTTTTCCATATAAACAAGGTCTAAAATCATGTTTGGATTGCACTCTGTTAAAAGTAACTGTTCAAACTAGATGAGATAGGGACACTATGGACAATTTTCAGCAATTAAACTACAGAAATAACCACTTTTCCATATAAACAAGGTCTAAAATCATGTTTGGATTGCACTCTGTTAAAAGTAACTGTTCAAACTAGATGAGATAGGGACACTATGGACAATTTTCAGCAATTAAACTACAGAAATAACCACTTTTCCATATAAACAAGGTCTAAAATCATGTTTGGATTGCACTCTGGATACAATCTGTTAAACGGAACTGTTCAAACTAGATGAGATAGGGACACTATGGACAATTTTCAGCAATTTGCAGCAATTAAACTACAGAAATAACCACTTTTCCATATAAACAAGGTCTAAAATCATGTTTGGATTGCACTCTGTTAAACGTAACTGTTCAAACTAGATGAGATAGGGACACTATGGACAATTTTCAGCAATTAAACTACAGAAATAACCACTTTTCCATATAAACAAGGTCTAAAATCATGTTTGGATTGCACTCTGTTAAACGTAACTGTTCAAACTAGATGAGATAGGGACACTATGGACAATTTTCAGCAATTAAACTACAGAAATAACCACTTTTCTATATAAACAAGGTCTAAAATCATGTTTGGATTGCACTCTGGATACAATCTGTTAAACGGAACTTTTCAAACTAGATGATAAGGGACACTATGGACAATTTTCAGCAATTTGCAGCAATTAAACTACAGAAATAACCACTTTTCCATATAAACAAGGTCTAAAATCATGTTTGGATTGCACTCTGTTAAACGTAACTGTTCAAACTAGATGAGATAGGGACACTATGGACAATTTTCAGCAATTAAACTACAGAAATAACCACTTTTCCATATAAACAAGGTCTAAAATCATGTTTGGATTGCACTCTGGATACAATCTGTTAAACGTAACTGTTCAAACTAGATGAGATAGGGACACTATGGACCATTTTCAGCAATTTGCAGCAATTAAACTACAGAAATAACCACTTTTCCATATAAACAAGGTCTAAAATCATGTTTGGATTGCACTCTGGATACAATCTGTTAAACGGAACTGTTCAAACTAGATGATAAGGGACACTATGGACAATTTTCAGCAATTTGCAGCAATTAAACTACAGAAATAACCACTTTTCCATATAAACAAGGTCTAAAATCATGTTTGGATTGCACTCTGGATACAATCTGTTAAACGGAACTGTTCAAACTAGATGATAAGGGACACTATGGACAATTTTCAGCAATTTGCAGCAAACAAACTACAGAAATAACCACTTTTCCATATAAACAAGGTCTAAAATCATGTTTGGATTGCACTCTGGATACAATCTGTTAAACGGAACTGTTCAAACTAGATGATAAGGGACACTATGGACAATTTTCAGCAATTTGCAGCAATTAAACTACAGAAATAACCACTTTTCCATATAAACAAGGTCTAAAATCATGTTTGGATTGCACTCTGTTAAAAGTAACTTTTCAAACTAGATGAGATAGGGACACTATGGACAATTTTCAGCAATTAAACTACAGAAATAACCACTTTTCCATATAAACAAGGTCTAAAATCATGTTTGGATTGCACTCTGTTAAAAGTAACTGTTCAAACTAGATGAGATAGGGACACTATGGACAATTTTCAGCAATTAAACTACAGAAATAACCACTTTTCCATATAAACAAGGTCTAAAATCATGTTTGGATTGCACTCTGGATACAATCTGTTAAACGGAACTGTTCAAACTAGATGAGATAGGGACACTATGGACAATTTTCAGCAATTTGCAGCAATTAAACTACAGAAATAACCACTTTTCCATATAAACAAGGTCTAAAATCATGTTTGGATTGCACTCTGTTAAACGTAACTGTTCAAACTAGATGAGATAGGGACACTATGGACAATTTTCAGCAATTAAACTACAGAAATAACCACTTTTCCATATAAACAAGGTCTAAAATCATGTTTGGATTGCACTCTGTTAAACGTAACTGTTCAAACTAGATGAGATAGGGACACTATGGACAATTTTCAGCAATTAAACTACAGAAATAACCACTTTTCTATATAAACAAGGTCTAAAATCATGTTTGGATTGCACTCTGGATACAATCTGTTAAACGGAACTTTTCAAACTAGATGATAAGGGACACTATGGACAATTTTCAGCAATTTGCAGCAATTAAACTACAGAAATAACCACTTTTCCATATAAACAAGGTCTAAAATCATGTTTGGATTGCACTCTGTTAAACGTAACTGTTCAAACTAGATGAGATAGGGACACTATGGACAATTTTCAGCAATTAAACTACAGAAATAACCACTTTTCCATATAAACAAGGTCTAAAATCATGTTTGGATTGCACTCTGGATACAATCTGTTAAACGTAACTGTTCAAACTAGATGAGATAGGGACACTATGGACCATTTTCAGCAATTTGCAGCAATTAAACTACAGAAATAACCACTTTTCCATATAAACAAGGTCTAAAATCATGTTTGGATTGCACTCTGGATACAATCTGTTAAACGGAACTGTTCAAACTAGATGATAAGGGACACTATGGACAATTTTCAGCAATTTGCAGCAATTAAACTACAGAAATAACCACTTTTCCATATAAACAAGGTCTAAAATCATGTTTGGATTGCACTCTGTTAAAAGTAACTGTTCAAACTAGATGAGATAGGGACACTATGGACAATTTTCAGCAATTAAACTACAGAAATAACCACTTTTCCATATAAACAAGGTCTAAAATCATGTTTGGATTGCACTCTGTTAAAAGTAACTGTTCAAACTAGATGAGATAGGGACACTATGGACAATTTTCAGCAACTAAACTACAGAAATAACCACTTTTCCATATAAACATGGTCTAAAATCATGTTTGGATTGCACTCTGGACACAATCTGTTAAACGGAACTGTTCAAACTAGATGATAAGGGACACTATGGACAATTTTCAGCAATTTGCAGCAAACAAACTACAGAAATAACAACTTTTCCATATAAACAAGGTCTAAAATCATGTTTGGATTGCACTCTGTATACAATCTGTTAAACGGAACTGTTCAAAGTAGATGATAAGGGACACTATGGACAATTTTCAGCAATTTGCAGCAATTAAACTACAGAAATAACCACTTTTCCATATAAACAAGGTCTAAAATCATGTTTGGATTGCACTCTGTTAAAAGTAACTGTTCAAACTAGATGAGATAGGGACACTATGGACAATTTTCAGCAATTAAACTACAGAAATAACCACTTTTCCATATAAACAAGGTCTAAAATCATGTTTGGATTGCACTCTGGATACAATCTGTTAAACGGAACTGTTCAAACTAGATGAGATAGGGACACTATGGACAATTTTCAGCAATTTGCAGCAATTAAACTACAGAAATAACCACTTTTCCATATAAACAAGGTCTAAAATCATGTTTGGATTTTACTCTGTTAAACGTAACTGTTCAAACTAGATGAGATAGGGACACTATGGACAATTTTCAGCAATTAAACTACAGAAATAACCACTTTTCTATATAAACAAGGTCTAAAATCATGTTTGGATTGCACTCTGGATACAATCTGTTAAACGGAACTTTTCAAACTAGATGATAAGGGACACTATGGACAATTTTCAGCAATTTGCAGCAATTAAACTACAGAAATAACCACTTTTCCATATAAACAAGGTCTAAAATCATGTTTGGATTGCACTCTGTTAAACGTAACTGTTCAAACTAGATGAGATAGGGACACTATGGACAATTTTCAGCAATTAAACTACAGAAATAACCACTTTTCCATATAAACAAGGTCTAAAATCATGTTTGGATTGCACTCTGGATACAATCTGTTAAACGTAACTGTTCAAACTAGATGAGATAGGGACACTATGGACAATTTTCAGCAATTTGCAGCAATTAAACTACAGAAATAACCACTTTTCCATATAAACAAGGTCTAAAATCATGTTTGGATTGCACTCTGGACACAATCTGTTAAACGGAACTGTAACTGTTCAAACTAGATGAGATAGGGACACTATGGACAATTTTCAGCAATTAAACTACAGAAATAACCACTTTTCTATATAAACAAGGTCTAAAATCATGTTTGGATTGCCCTCTGGATACAATCTGTTAAACGGAACTTTTCAAACTAGATGATAAGGGACACTATGGACAATTTTCAGCAATTTGCAGCAATTAAACTACAGAAATAACCACTTTTCCATATAAACAAGGTCTAAAATCATGTTTGGATTGCACTCTGTTAAACGTAACTGTTCAAACTAGATGAGATAGGGACACTATGGACAATTTTCAGCAATTAAACTACAGAAATAACCACTTTTCCATATAAACAAGGTCTAAAATCATGTTTGGATTGCACACTGGATACAATCTGTTAAACGGAACTTTTCAAACTAGATGATAAGGGACACTATGGACAATTTTCAGCAATTTGCAGCAATTAAACTACAGAAATAACCACTTTTCCATATAAACAAGGTCTAAAATCATGTTTGGATTGCACTCTGTTAAACGTAACTGTTCAAACTAGATGAGATAGGGACACTATGGACAATTTTCAGCAATTAAACTACAGAAATAACCACTTTTCCATATAAACAAGGTCTAAAATCATGTTTGGATTGCACTCTGGATACAATCTGTTAAATGTAACTGTTCAAATTAGATGAGATAGGGACACTATGGACAATTTTCAGCAATTTGCAGCAATTAAACTACAGAAATAACCACTTTTCCATATAAACAAGGTCTAAAATCATGTTTGGATTGCACTCTGTTAAACGTAACTGTTCAAACTAGATGAGATAGGGACACTATGGACAATTTTCAGCAATTAAACTACAGAAATAACCACTTTTCTATATAAACAAGGTCTAAAATCATGTTTGGATTGCACTCTGGATACAATCTGTTAAACGGAACTTTTCAAACTAGATGATAAGGGACACTATGGACAATTTTCAGCAATTTGCAGCAATTAAACTACAGAAATAACCACTTTTCCATATAAACAAGGTCTAAAATCATGTTTGGATTGCACTCTGTTAAACGGAACTGTTCAAACTAGATGAGATAGGGACACTATGGACAATTTTCAGCAATTAAACTACAGAAATAACCACTTTTCCATATAAACAAGGTCTAAAATCATGTTTGGATTGCACTCTGGATACAATCTGTTAAACGTAACTGTTCAAACTAGATGAGATAGGGACACTATGGACCATTTTCAGCAATTTGCAGCAATTAAACTACAGAAATAACCACTTTTCCATATAAACAAGGTCTAAAATCATGTTTGGATTGCACTCTGGATACAATCTGTTAAACGGAACTGTTCAAACTAGATGATAAGGGACACTATGGACAATTTTCAGCAATTTGCAGCAAACAAACTACAGAAATAACCACTTTTCCATATAAACAAGGTCTAAAATCATGTTTGGATTGCACTCTGGATACAATCTGTTAAACGGAACTGTTCAAACTAGATGATAAGGGACACTATGGACAATTTTCAGCAATTTGCAGCAAACAAACTACAGAAATAACCACTTTTCCATATAAACAAGGTCTAAAATCATGTTTGGATTGCACTCTGGATACAATCTGTTAAACGGAACTGTTCAAACTAGATGAGATAGGGACACTATGGACATTTTCAGCAATTTGCAGCAATTAAACTACAGAAATAACCACTTTTCCATATAAACAAGGTCTAAAATCATGTTTGGATTGCACTCTGGATACAATCTGTTAAACGGAACTGTTCAAACTAGATGATAAGGGACACTATGGACAATTTTCAGCAATTAAACTACAGAAATAACCACTTTTCCATATAAACAAGGTCTAAAATCATGTTTGGATTGCACTCTGTTAAAAGTAACTGTTCAAACTAGATGAGATAGGGACACTATGGACAATTTTCAGCAATTAAACTACAGAAATAACCACTTTTCCATATAAACAAGGTCTAAAATCATGTTTGGATTGCACTCTGGATACAATCTGTTAAACGGAACTGTTCAAACTAGATGAGATAGGGACACTATGGACAATTTTCAGCAATTTGCAGCAATTAAACTACAGAAATAACCACTTTTCCATATAAACAAGGTCTAAAATCATGTTTGGATTGCACTCTGTTAAACGTAACTGTTCAAACTAGATGAGATAGGGACACTATGGACAATTTTCAGCAATTAAACTACAGAAATAACCACTTTTCCATATAAACAAGGTCTAAAATCATGTTTGGATTGCACTCTGTTAAACGTAACTGTTCAAACTAGATGAGATAGGGACACTATGGACAATTTTCAGCAATTAAACTACAGAAATAACCACTTTTCTATATAAACAAGGTCTAAAATCATGTTTGGATTGCACTCTGGATACAATCTGTTAAACGGAACTTTTCAAACTAGATGATAAGGGACACTATGGACAATTTTCAGCAATTTGCAGCAATTAAACTACCGAAATAACCACTTTTCCATATAAACAAGGTCTAAAATCATGTTTGGATTGCACTCTGTTAAACGTAACTGTTCAAACTAGATGAGATAGGGACACTATGGACAATTTTCAGCAATTAAACTACAGAAATAACCACTTTTCCATATAAACAAGGTCTAAAATCATGTTTGGATTGCACTCTGGATACAATCTGTTAAACGGAACTGTTCAAACTAGATGATAAGGGACACTATGGACAATTTTCAGCAATTTGCAGCAAACAAACTACAGAAATAACAACTTTTCCATATAAACAAGGTCTAAAATCATGTTTGGATTGCACTCTGGATACAATCTGTTAAACGGAACTGTTCAAAGTAGATGATAAGGGACACTATGGACAATTTTCAGCAATTTGCAGCAATTAAACTACAGAAATAACCACTTTTCCATATAAACAAGGTCTAAAATCATGTTTGGATTGCACTCTGTTAAAAGTAACTGTTCAAACTAAATGAGATAGGGACACTATGGACAATTTTCAGCAATTAAACTACAGAAATAACCACTTTTCCATATAAACAAGGTCTAAAATCATGTTTGGATTGCACTCTGGATACAATCTGTTAAACGGAACTGTTCAAACTAGATGAGATAGGGACACTATGGACAATTTTCAGCAATTTGCAGCAATTAAACTACAGAAATAACCACTTTTCCATATAAACAAGGTCTAAAATCATGTTTGGATTTTACTCTGTTAAACGTAACTGTTCAAACTAGATGAGATAGGGACACTATGGACAATTTTCAGCAATTAAACTACAGAAATAACCACTTTTCTATATAAACAAGGTCTAAAATCATGTTTGGATTGCACTCTGGATACAATCTGTTAAACGGAACTTTTCAAACTAGATGATAAGGGACACTATGGACAATTTTCAGCAATTTGCAGCAATTAAACTACAGAAATAACCACTTTTCCATATAAACAAGGTCTAAAATCATGTTTGGATTGCACTCTGTTAAACGTAACTGTTCAAACTAGATGAGATAGGGACACTATGGACAATTTTCAGCAATTAAACTACAGAAATAACCACTTTTCCATATAA
Source organism: Oncorhynchus mykiss (assembly GCF_057628025.1). NCBI lineage: Eukaryota > Metazoa > Chordata > Actinopteri > Salmoniformes > Salmonidae > Oncorhynchus > Oncorhynchus mykiss. The sequence goes on from NC_143046.1 coordinate 45,542,755, forward strand.
ACAAGGTCTAAAATCATGTTTGGATTGCACTCTGGATACAATCTGTTAAACGTAACTGTTCAAACTAGATGAGATAGGGACACTATGGACAATTTTCAGCAATTTGCAGCAATTAAACTACAGAAATAACCACTTTTCCATATAAACAAGGTCTAAAATCATGTTTGGATTGCACTCTGGACACAATCTGTTAAACGGAACTGTTCAAACTAGATGAGATAGGGACACTATGGACAATTTTCAGCAATTTGCAGCAATTAAACTACAGAAATAACCACTTTTCCATATAAACAAGGTCTAAAATCATGTTTGGATTGCACTCTGGACACAATCTGTTAAACGGAACTGTTCAAACTAGGTGAGATAGGGACACTATGGACAATTTTCAGCAATTTGCAGCAATTAAACTACAGAAATAACCACTTTTCCATATTAACAAGGTCTAAAATCATGTTTGGATTGCACTCTGGATACAATCTGTTAAACGGAACTGTTCAAACTAGATGATAAGGGACACTATGGACAATTTTCAGCAATTTGCAGCAATTAAACTACAGAAATATACCACTTTTCCATATAAACAAGGTCTAAAATCATGTTTGGATTGCACTCTTTTAAAAGTAACTGTTCAAACTAGATGAGATAGGGACACTATGGACAATTTTCAGCAATTTGCAGCAATTACACTACAGAAATATACCACTTTTCCATATAAACAAGGTCTAAAATCATGTTTGGATTGCACTCTGGACACAATCTGTTCAACGGAACTGTTCAAACTAGATGATAAGGGACACTATGGACAATTTTCAGCAATTTGCAGCAAACAAACTACAGAAATAACCACTTTTCCATATAAACAAGGTCTAAAATCATGTTTGGATTGCACTCTGGATACAATCTGTTAAACGGAACTGTTCAAACTAGATGAGATAGGGACACTATTGACAATTTTCAGCAATTTGCAGCAATTACACTACAAAAATAACCACTTTTCCATATAAACAAGGTCTAAAATCATGTTTGGATTGCACTCTGGATACAATCTGTTAAACGTTACTGTTCAAACTAGATGAGATAGGGACACTATGGACAATTTTCAGCAATTAAACTACAGAAATAACCACTTTTCCATATAAACAAGGTCTAAAATCATGTTTGGATTGCACTCTGGATACAATCTGTCAAACGTAACTGTTCAAACTAGATGAGATAGGGACACTATGGACAATTTTCAGCAATTTGCAGCAATTAAACTACAGAAATAACCACTTTTCCATATGAACAAGGTCTAAAATCATGTTTGGATTGCACTCTGGATACAATCTGTTAAACGGAACTGTTAAAACTAGATGACGAGGGACACTATGGACAATTTTCAGCAATTTGCAGCAATTAAACTACAGAAATAACCACTTTTCCATATGAACAAGGTCTAAAATCATGTTTGGATTGCACTCTGGATACAATCTGTTAAACGGAACTGTTCAAACTAGATGATAAGGGACACTATGGACAATTTTCAGCAATTTGCAGCAATTAAACTACAGAAATAACCACTTTTCCATATAAACAAGGTCTAAAATCATGTTTGGATTGCACTCTGGATACAATCTGTTAAACGGAACTGTTCAAACTAGATGATAAGGGACACTATGGACAATTTTCAGCAATTTGCAGCAATTAAACTACAGAAATAACCACTTTTCCATATAAACAAGGTCTAAAATCATGTTTGGATTGCACTCTGGACACAATCTGTTAAACGGAACTGTTCAAACTAGATGATAAGGGACACTATGGACAATTTTCAGCAATTTGCAGCATTTAAACTACAGAAATAACCACTTTTCCATATAAACAAGGTCTAAAATCATGTTTGGATTGCACTCTGTTAAAAGTAACTGTTCAAACTAGATGAGATAGGGACACTATGGACAATTTTCAGCAATTAAACTACAGAAATAACAACTTTTCCATATAAACAAGGTCTAAAATCATGTTTGGATTGCACTCTGGATACAATCTGTTAAACGGAACTGTTCAAAGTAGATGATAAGGGACACTATGGACAATTTTCAGCAATTTGCAGCAATTAAACTACAGAAATAACCACTTTTCCATATAAACAAGGTCTAAAATCATGTTTGGATTGCACTCTGTTAAAAGTAACTGTTCAAACTAGATGAGATAGGGACACTATGGACAATTTTCAGCAATTAAACTACAGAAATAACCACTTTTCCATATAAACAAGGTCTAAAATCATGTTTGGATTGCACTCTGGATACAATCTGTTAAACGGAACTGTTCAAACTAGATGAGATAGGGACACTATGGACAATTTTCAGCAATTTGCAGCAATTAAACTACAGAAATAACCACTTTTCCATATAAACAAGGTCTAAAATCATGTTTGGATTGCACTCTGGATACAATCTGTTAAACGGAACTGTTAAAACTAGATGACGAGGGACACTATGGACAATTTTCAGCAATTTGCAGCAAACAAACTACAGAAATAACCACTTTTCCATATAAACAAGGTCTAAAATCATGTTTGGATTGCACTCTGGATACAATCTGTTAAACGGAACTGTTCAAACTAGATGATAAGGGACACTATGGACAATTTTCAGCAATTTGCAGCAATTAAACTACAGAAATAACCACTTTTCCATATAAACAAGGTCTAAAATCATGTTTGGATTGCACTCTGGACACAATCTGTTAAACGGAACTGTTCAAACTAGATGATAAGGGACACTATGGACAATTTTCAGCAATTTGCAGCAATTAAACTACAGAAATAACCACTTTTCCATATAAACAAGGTCTAAAATCATGTTTGGATTGCACTCTGTTAAAAGTAACTGTTCAAACTAGATGAGATAGGGACACTATGGACAATTTTCAGCAATTAAACTACAGAAATAACCACTTTTCCATATAAACATGGTCTAAAATCATGTTTGGATTGCACTCTGGACACAATCTGTTAAACGGAACTGTTCAAACTAGATGATAAGGGACACTATGGACAATTTTCAGCAATTTGCAGCAAACAAACTACAGAAATAACAACTTTTCCATATAAACAAGGTCTAAAATCATGTTTGGATTGCACTCTGGATACAATCTGTTAAACGGAACTGTTCAAAGTAGATGATAAGGGACACTATGGACAATTTTCAGCAATTTGCAGCAATTAAACTACAGAAATAACCACTTTTCCATATAAACAAGGTCTAAAATCATGTTTGGATTGCACTCTGTTAAAAGTAACTGTTCAAACTAGATGAGATAGGGACACTATGGACAATTTTCAGCAATTAAACTACAGAAATAACCACTTTTCCATATAAACAAGGTCTAAAATCATGTTTGGATTGCACTCTGGATACAATCTGTTAAACGGAACTGTTCAAACTAGATGAGATAGGGACACTATGGACAATTTTCAGCAATTTGCAGCAATTAAACTACAGAAATAACCACTTTTCCATATAAACAAGGTCTAAAATCATGTTTGGATTGCACTCTGGACACAATCTGTTAAACGGAACTGTTCAAACTAGATGAGATAGGGACACTATGGACAATTTTCAGCAATTTGCAGCAATTAAACTACAGAAATAACCACTTTTCCATATAAACAAGGTCTAAAATCATGTTTGGATTGCACTCTGGATACAATCTGTTAAACGGAACTGTTCAAACTAGATGATAAGGGACACTATGGACAATTTTCAGCAATTTGCAGCAAACAAACTACAGAAATAACCACTTTTCCATATAAACAAGGTCTAAAATCATGTTTGGATTGCACTCTGGACACAATCTGTTAAACGGAACTGTTCAAACTAGATGATAAGGGACACTATGGACAATTTTCAGCAATTTGTAGCAATTAAACTACAGAAATAACCACTTTTCCATATAAACAAGGTCTAAAATCATGTTTGGATTGCACTCTTTTAAAAGTAACTGTTCAAACTAGATGAGATAGGGACACTATGGACAATTTTCAGCAATTAAACTACAGAAATAACCACTTTTCCATATAAACAAGGTCTAAAATCATGTTTGGATTGCACTCTGGACACAATCTGTTCAACGGAACTGTTCAAACTAGATGATAAGGGACACTATGGACAATTTTCAGCAATTTGCAGCAAACAAACTACAGAAATAACCACTTTTCCATATAAACAAGGTCTAAAATCATGTTTGGATTGCACTCTGGATACAATCTGTTAAACGGAACTGTTCAAACTAGATGAGATAGGGACACTATGGACAATTTTCAGCAATTTGCAGCAATTAAACTACAAAAATAACCACTTTTCCATATAAACAAGGTCTAAAATCATGTTTGGATTGCACTCTGGATACAATCTGTTAAACGTTACTGTTCAAACTAGATGAGATAGGGACACTATGGACAATTTTCAGCAATTAAACTACAGAAATAACCACTTTTCCATATAAACAAGGTCTAAAATCATGTTTGGATTGCACTCTGGATACAATCTGTCAAACGTAACTGTTCAAACTAGATGAGATAGGGACACTATGGACAATTTGCAGCAATTTGCAGCAATTAAACTACAGAAATAACCACTTTTCCATATGAACAAGGTCTAAAATCATGTTTGGATTGCACTCTGGACACAATCTGTTAAACGGAACTGTTAAAACTAGATGATAAGGGACACTATGGACAATTTTCAGCAATTTGCAGCAAACAAACTACAGAAATAACCACTTTTCCATATAAACAAGGTCTAAAATCATGTTTGGATTGCACTCTGGATACAATCTGTTAAACGGAACTGTTCAAACTAGATGATAAGGGACACTATGGACAATTTTCAGCAATTTGCAGCAATTAAACTACAGAAATAACCACTTTTCCATATAAACAAGGTCTAAAATCATGTTTGGATTGCACTCTGTTAAAAGTAACTGTTCAAACTAGATGAGATAGGGACACTATGGACAATTTTCAGCAATTAAACTACAGAAATAACCACTTTTCCATATAAACAAGGTCTAAAATCATGTTTGGATTGCACTCTGGATACAATCTGTTAAACGGAACTGTTCAAACTAGATGATAAGGGACACTATGGACAATTTTCAGCAATTAAACTACAGAAATAACCACTTTTCCATATAAACAAGGTCTAAAATCATGTTTGGATTGCACTCTGGATACAATCTGTCAAACGTAACTGTTCAAACTAGATGAGATAGGGACACTATGGACAATTTTCAGCAATTTGCAGCAATTAAACTACAGAAATAACCACTTTTCCATATAAACAAGGTCTAAAATCATGTTTGGATTGCACTCTGGACACAATCTGTTAAACGGAACTGTTCAAACTAGATGATAAGGGACACTATGGACAATTTTCAGCAATTTGCAGCAAACAAACTACAGAAATAACCACTTTTCCATATAAACAAGTTCTAAAATCATGTTTGGATTGCACTCTGGATACAATCTGTTAAACGGAACTGTTCAAACTAGATGATAAGGGACACTATGGACAATTTTCAGCAATTTGCAGCAATTAAACTACAGAAATAACCACTTTTCCATATAAACAAGGTCTAAAATCATGTTTGGATTGCACTCTGGACACAATCTGTTAAACGGAACTGTTCAAACTAGATGAGATAGGGACACTATGGACAATTTTCAGCAATTTGCAGCAATTAAACTACAGAAATAACCACTTTTCCATATAAACAAGGTCTAAAATCATGTTTGGATTGCACTCTGGACACAATCTGTTAAACGGAACTGTTCAAACTAGGTGAGATAGGGACACTATGGACAATTTTCAGCAATTTGCAGCAAACAAACTACAGAAATAACCACTTTTCCATATAAACAAGGTCTAAAATCATGTTTGGATTGCACTCTGGACACAATCTGTTAAACGGAACTGTTCAAACTAGATGATAAGGGACACTATGGACAATTTTCACCAATTTGCAGCAAACAAACTACAGAAATAACCACTTTTCCATATAAACAAGGTCTAAAATCATGTTTGGATTGCACTCTGGATACAATCTGTTAAACGGAACTGTTCAAACTAGATGATAAGGGACACTATGGACAATTTTCAGCAATTTGCAGCAATTAAACTACAGAAATAACCACTTTTCCATATAAACAAGGTCTAAAATCATGTTTGGATTGCACTCTTTTAAAAGTAACTGTTCAAACTAGATGAGATAGGGACACTATGGACAATTTTCAGCAATTAAACTACAGAAATAACCACTTTTCCATATAAACAAGGTCTAAAATCATGTTTGGATTGCACTCTGGACACAATCTGTTAAACGGAACTGTTCAAACTAGATGATAAGGGACACTATGGACAATTTTCAGCAATTTGCAGCAAACAAACTACAGAAATAACCACTTTTCCATATAAACAAGGTCTAAAATCATGTTTGGATTGCACTCTGGATACAATCTGTTAAACGGAACTGTTCAAACTAGATGAGATAGGGACACTATGGACAATTTTCAGCAATTTGCAGCAATTAAACTACAGAAATAACCACTTTTCCATATAAACAAGGTCTAAAATCATGTTTGGATTGCACTCTGGATACAATCTGTTAAACGTTACTGTTCAAACTAGATGAGATAGGGACACTATGGACAATTTTCAGCAATTAAACTACAGAAATAACCACTTTTCCATATAAACAAGGTCTAAAATCATGTTTGGATTGCACTCTGGATACAATCTGTCAAACGTAACTGTTCAAACTAGATGAGATAGGGACACTATGGACAATTTGCAGCAATTTGCAGCAATTAAACTACAGAAATAACCACTTTTCCATATGAACAAGGTCTAAAATCATGTTTGGATTGCACTCTGGACACAATCTGTTAAACGGAACTGTTAAAACTAGATGATAAGGGACACTATGGACAATTTTCAGCAATTTGCAGCAAACAAACTACAGAAATAACCACTTTTCCATATAAACAAGGTCTAAAATCATGTTTGGATTGCACTCTGGATACAATCTGTTAAACGGAACTGTTCAAACTAGATGATAAGGGACACTATGGACAATTTGCAGCAATTTGCAGCAATTAAACTACAGAAATAACCACTTTTCCATATAAACAAGGTCTAAAATCATGTTTGGATTGCACTCTGTTAAAAGTAACTGTTCAAACTAGATGAGATAGGGACACTATGGACAATTTTCAGCAATTAAACTACAGAAATAACCACTTTTCCATATAAACAAGGTCTAAAATCATGTTTGGATTGCACTCTGGATACAATCTGTTAAACGGAACTGTTCAAACTAGATGATAAGGGACACTATGGACAATTTTCAGCAATTAAACTACAGAAATAACCACTTTTCCATATAAACAAGGTCTAAAATCATGTTTGGATTGCACTCTGGATACAATCTGTCAAACGTAACTGTTCAAACTAGATGAGATAGGGACACTATGGACAATTTTCAGCAATTTGCAGCAAACAAACTACAGAAATAACCACTTTTCCATATAAACAAGTTCTAAAATCATGTTTGGATTGCACTCTGGATACAATCTGTTAAACGGAACTGTTCAAACTAGATGATAAGGGACACTATGGACAATTTTCAGCAATTTGCAGCAATTAAACTACAGAAATAACCACTTTTCCATATAAACAAGGTCTAAAATCATGTTTGGATTGCACTCTGTTAAAAGTAACTGTTCAAACTAGATGAGATAGGGACACTATGGACAATTTTCAGCAATTAAACTACAGAAATAACCACTTTTCCATATAAACAAGGTCTAAAATCATGTTTGGATTGCACTCTGGACACAATCTGTTAAACGGAACTGTTCAAACTAGATGATAAGGGACACTATGGACAATTTTCAGCAATTTGCAGCAAACAAACTACAGAAATAACCACTTTTCCATATAAACAAGGTCTAAAATCATGTTTGGATTGCACTCTGGATGCACTCTGGATACAATCTGTTAAACGGAACTGTTCAAACTAGATGAGATAGGGACACTATGGACAATTTTCAGCAATTTGCAGCAATTAAACTACAGAAATAACCACTTTTCCATATAAACAAGGTCTAAAATCAGTTTTGGATTGCACTCTGGATACAATCTGTTAAACGTAACTGTTCAAACTAGATGAGATAGGGACACTATGGACAATTTTCAGCAATTTGCAGCAATTAAACTACAGAAATAACCACTTTTCCATATAAACAAGGTCTAAAATCATGTTTGGATTGCACTCTGTTAAAAGTAACTGTTCAAACTAGATGAGATAGGGACACTATGGACAATTTTCAGCAATTAAACTACAGAAATAACCACTTTTCCATATAAACAAGGTCTAAAATCATGTTTGGATTGCACTCTGGATACAATCTGTTAAACGGAACTGTTCAAACTAGATGAGATAGGGACACTATGGACAATTTTCAGCAATTTGCAGCAATTAAACTACAGAAATAACCACTTTTCCATATAAACAAGGTCTAAAATCATGTTTGGATTGCACTCTGGATACAATCTGTTAAACGGAACTGTTCAAACTAGATGATAAGGGACACTATGGACAATTTTCAGCAATTTGCAGCAATTAAACTACAGAAATAACCACTTTTCCATATAAACAAGGTCTAAAATCATGTTTGGATTGCACTCTGTTAAAAGTAACTGTTCAAACTAGATGAGATAGGGACACTATGGACAATTTTCAGCAATTAAACTACAGAAATAACCACTTTTCCATATAAACAAGGTCTAAAATCATGTTTGGATTGCACTCTGGATACAATCTGTTAAACGGAACTGTTCAAACTAGATGATAAGGGACACTATGGACAATTTTCAGCAATTAAACTACAGAAATAACCACTTTTCCATATAAACAAGGTCTAAAATCATGTTTGGATTGCACTCTGGATACAATCTGTCAAACGTAACTGTTCAAACTAGATGAGATAGGGACACTATGGACAATTTTCAGCAATTTGCAGCAATTAAACTACAGAAATAACCAATTTTCCATATAAACAAGGTCTAAAATCATGTTTGGATTGCACTCTGGACACAATATGTTAAACGGAACTGTTCAAACTAGATGATAAGGGACACTATGGACAATTTTCAGCAATTTGCAGCAAACAAACTACAGAAATAACCACTTTTCCATATAAACAAGTTCTAAAATCATGTTTGGATTGCACTCTGGATACAATCTGTTAAACGGAACTGTTCAAACTAGATGATAAGGGACACTATGGACAATTTTCAGCAATTTGCAGCAATTAAACTACAGAAATAACCACTTTTCCATATAAACAAGGTCTAAAATCATGTTTGGATTGCACTCTGTTAAAAGTAACTGTTCAAACTAGATGAGATAGGGACACTATGGACAATTTTCAGCAATTAAACTACAGAAATAACCACTTTTCCATATAAACAAGGTCTAAAATCATGTTTGGATTGCACTCTGGACACAATCTGTTAAACGGAACTGTTCAAACTAGATGATAAGGGACACTATGGACAATTTTCAGCAATTAAACTACAGAAATAACCACTTTTCCATATAAACAAGGTCTAAAATCATGTTTGGATTGCACTCTGGATACAATCTGTCAAACGTAACTGTTCAAACTAGATGAGATAGGGACACTATGGACAATTTTCAGCAATTTGCAGCAATTAAACTACAGAAATAACCACTTTTCCATATAAACAAGGTCTAAAATCATGTTTGGATTGCACTCTGGACACAATCTGTTAAACGGAACTGTTCAAACTAGATGATAAGGGACACTATGGACAATTTTCAGCAATTTGCAGCAAACAAACTACAGAAATAACCACTTTTCCATATAAACAAGTTCTAAAATCATGTTTGGATTGCACTCTGGATACAATCTGTTAAACGGAACTGTTCAAACTAGATGATAAGGGACACTATGGACAATTTTCAGCAATTTGCAGCAATTAAACTACAGAAATAACCACTTTTCCATATAAACAAGGTCTAAAATCATGTTTGGATTGCACTCTGTTAAAAGTAACTGTTCAAACTAGATGAGATAGGGACACTATGGACAATTTTCAGCAATTAAACTACAGAAATAACCACTTTTCCATATAAACAAGGTCTAAAATCATGTTTGGATTGCACTCTGGACACAATCTGTTAAACGGAACTGTTCAAACTAGATGATAAGGGACACTATGGACAATTTTCAGCAATTTGCAGCAAACAAACTACAGAAATAACCACTTTTCCATATAAACAAGGTCTAAAATCATGTTTGGATTGCACTCTGGATACAATCTGTTAAACGGAACTGTTCAAACTAGATGAGATAGGGACACTATGGACAATTTTCAGCAATTTGCAGCAATTAAACTACAGAAATAACCACTTTTCCATATAAACAAGGTCTAAAATCAGTTTTGGATTGCACTCTGGATACAATCTGTTAAACGTAACTGTTCAAACTAGATGAGATAGGGACACTATGGACAATTTTCAGCAATTTGCAGCAATTAAACTACAGAAATAACCACTTTTCCATATAAACAAGGTCTAAAATCATGTTTGGATTGCACTCTGTTAAAAGTAACTGTTCAAACTAGATGAGATAGGGACACTATGGACAATTTTCAGCAATTAAACTACAGAAATAACCACTTTTCCATATAAACAAGGTCTAAAATCATGTTTGGATTGCACTCTGGATACAATCTGTTAAACGGAACTGTTCAAACTAGATGAGATAGGGACACTATGGACAATTTTCAGCAATTTGCAGCAATTAAACTACAGAAATAACCACTTTTCCATATAAACAAGGTCTAAAATCATGTTTGGATTGCACTCTGGATACAATCTGTTAAACGGAACTGTTCAAACTAGATGATAAGGGACACTATGGACAATTTTCAGCAATTTGCAGCAATTAAACTACAGAAATAACCACTTTTCCATATAAACAAGGTCTAAAATCATGTTTGGATTGCACTCTGTTAAAAGTAACTGTTCAAACTAGATGAGATAGGGACACTATGGACAATTTTCAGCAATTAAACTACAGAAATAACCACTTTTCCATATAAACAAGGTCTAAAATCATGTTTGGATTGCACTCTGGATACAATCTGTTAAACGGAACTGTTCAAACTAGATGATAAGGGACACTATGGACAATTTTCAGCAATTAAACTACAGAAATAACCACTTTTCCATATAAACAAGGTCTAAAATCATGTTTGGATTGCACTCTGGATACAATCTGTCAAACGTAACTGTTCAAACTAGATGAGATAGGGACACTATGGACAATTTTCAGCAATTTGCAGCAATTAAACTACAGAAATAACCAATTTTCCATATAAACAAGGTCTAAAATCATGTTTGGATTGCACTCTGGACACAATATGTTAAACGGAACTGTTCAAACTAGATGATAAGGGACACTATGGACAATTTTCAGCAATTTGCAGCAAACAAACTACAGAAATAACCACTTTTCCATATAAACAAGTTCTAAAATCATGTTTGGATTGCACTCTGGATACAATCTGTTAAACGGAACTGTTCAAACTAGATGATAAGGGACACTATGGACAATTTTCAGCAATTTGCAGCAATTAAACTACAGAAATAACCACTTTTCCATATAAACAAGGTCTAAAATCATGTTTGGATTGCACTCTGTTAAAAGTAACTGTTCAAACTAGATGAGATAGGGACACTATGGACAATTTTCAGCAATTAAACTACAGAAATAACCACTTTTCCATATAAACAAGGTCTAAAATCATGTTTGGATTGCACTCTGGACACAATCTGTTAAACGGAACTGTTCAAACTAGATGATAAGGGACACTATGGACAATTTTCAGCAATTTGCAGCAAACTACAGAAATAACCACTTTTCCATATAAACAAGGTCTAAAATCATGTTTGGATTGCACTCTGGATACAATCTGTTAAACGGAACTGTTCAAACTAGATGAGATAGGGACACTATGGACAATTTTCAGCAATTTGCAGCAATTAAACTACAGAAATAACCACTTTTCCATATAAACAAGGTCTAAAATCAGTTTTGGATTGCACTCTGGATACAATCTGTTAAACGTAACTGTTCAAACTAGATGAGATAGGGACACTATGGACAATTTTCAGCAATTTGCAGCAATTAAACTACAGAAATAACCACTTTTCCATATAAACAAGGTCTAAAATCATGTTTGGATTGCACTCTGTTAAACGTAACTGTTCAAACTAGATGAGATAGGGACACTATGGACAATTTTCAGCAATTAAACTACAGAAATAACCACTTTTCCATATAAACAAGGTCTAAAATCATGTTTGGATTGCACTCTGGACACAATCTGTTAAACGGAACTGTTCAAACTAGATGATAAGGGACACTATGGACAATTTTCATTAATTTGCAGCAAACAAACTACAGAAATAACCACTTTTCCATATAAACAAGGTCTAAAATCATGTTTGGATTGCACTCTGGATACAATCTGTTAAACGTAACTGTTCAAACTAGATGAGATGGGAACACTATGGACAATTTTCAGCAATTAAACTACAGAAATAACCACTTTTCCATATAAACAAGGTCTAAAATCATGTTTGGATTGCACTCTGGATACAATCTGTCAAACGTAACTGTTCAAACTAGATGAGATAGGGACACTATGGACAATTTTCAGCAATTTGCAGCAATTAAACTACAGAAATAACCACTTTTCCATATAAACAAGGTCTAAAATCATGTTTGGATTGCACTCTGGACACAATCTGTTAAACGGAACTGTTCAAACTAGATGATAAGGGACACTATGGACAATTTTCAGCAATTTGCAGCAAACAAACTACAGAAATAACCACTTTTCCATATAAACAAGGTCTAAAATCATGTTTGGATTGCACTCTGGATACAATCTGTTAAACGGAACTGTTCAAACTAGATGATAAGGGACACTATGGACAATTTTCAGCAATTTGCAGCAATTAAACTACAGAAATAACCACTTTTCCATATAAACAAGGTCTAAAATCATGTTTGGATTGCACTCTGTTAAAAGTAACTGTTCAAACTAGATGAGATAGGGACACTATGGACAATTTTCAGCAATTAAACTACAGAAATAACCACTTTTCCATATAAACAAGGTCTAAAATCATGTTTGGATTGCACTCTGGATACAATCTGTTAAACGGAACTGTTCAAACTAGATGATAAGGGACACTATGGACAATTTTCAGCAATTTGCAGCAAACAAACTACAGAAATAACCACTTTTCCATATAAACAAGGTCTAAAATCATGTTTGGATTGCACTCTGGATACAATCTGTTAAACGGAACTGTTCAAACTAGATGAGATAGGGACACTATGGACAATTTTCAGCAATTTGCAGCAAACAAACTACAGAAATAACCACTTTTCCATATAAACAAGGTCTAAAATCATGTTTGGATTGCACTCTGGATACAATCTGTTAAACGGAACTGTTCAAACTAGATGAGATAGGGACACTATGGACAATTTTCAGCAATTAAACTACAGAAATAACCACTTTTCCATATAAACAAGGTCTAAAATCATGTTTGGATTGCACTCTGGATACAATCTGTTAAACGTAACTGTTCAAACTAGATGAGATAGGGACACTATGGACCATTTTCAGCAATTTGCAGCAATTAAACTACAGAAATAACCACTTTTCCATATAAACAAGGTCTAAAATCATGTTTGGATTGCACTCTGTTAAAAGTAACTGTTCAAACTAGATGAGATAGGGACACTATGGACAATTTTCAGCAATTAAACTACAGAAATAACCACTTTTCCATATAAACAAGGTCTAAAATCATGTTTGGATTGCACTCTGGATACAATCTGTTAAACGGAACTGTTCAAACTAGATGATAAGGGACACTATGGACAATTTGCAGCAATTTGCAGCAATTAAACTACAGAAATAACCACTTTTCCATATAAACAAGGTCTAAAATCATGTTTGGATTGCACTCTGTTAAAAGTAACTGTTCAAACTAGATGAGATAGGGACACTATGGACAATTTTCAGCAATTAAACTACAGAAATAACCACTTTTCCATATAAACAAGGTCTAAAATCATGTTTGGATTGCACTCTGGACACAATCTGTTAAACGGAACTGTTCAAACTAGATGATAAGGGACACTATGGACAATTTTCAGCAATTTGCAGCAAACAAACTACAGAAATAACCACTTTTCCATATAAACAAGGTCTAAAATCATGTTTGGATTGCACTCTGGATACAATCTGTTAAACGTAACTGTTCAAACTAGATGAGATGGGAACACTATGGACAATTTTCAGCAATTAAACTACAGAAATAATCACTTTTCCATATAAACAAGGTCTAAAATCATGTTTGGATTGCACTCTGGATACAATCTGTCAAACGTAACTGTTCAAACTAGATGAGATAGGGACACTATGGACAATTTTCAGCAATTTGCAGCAATTAAACTACAGAAATAACCACTTTTCCATATAAACAAGGTCTAAAATCATGTTTGGATTGCACTCTGGACACAATCTGTTAAACGGAACTGTTCAAACTAGATGATAAGGGACACTATGGACAATTTTCAGCAATTTGCAGCAAACAAACTACAGAAATAACCACTTTTCCATATAAACAAGGTCTAAAATCATGTTTGGATTGCACTCTGGATACAATCTGTTAAACGGAACTGTTCAAACTAGATGATAAGGGACACTATGGACAATTTTCAGCAATTTGCAGCAAACTACAGAAATAACCACTTTTCCATATAAACAAGGTCTAAAATCATGTTTGGATTGCACTCTGGATACAATCTGTTAAACGGAACTGTTCAAACTAGATGAGATAGGGACACTATGGACAATTTTCAGCAATTTGCAGCAATTAAACTACAGAAATAACCACTTTTCCATATAAACAAGTTCTAAAATCAGTTTTGGATTGCACTCTGGATACAATCTGTTAAACGGAACTGTTCAAACTAGATGAGAAGGGACACTATGGACAATTTGCAGCAATTTGCAGCAATTAAACTACAGAAATAACCACTTTTCCATATAAACAAGGTCTAAAATCATGTTTGGATTGCACTCTGGATACAATCTGTTAAACGGAACTGTTCAAACTAGATGATAAGGGACACTATGGACAATTTTCAGCAATTTGCAGCAAACAAACTACAGAAATAACCACTTTTCCATATAAACAAGGTCTAAAATCATGTTTGGATTGCACTCTGGATACAATCTGTTAAACGGAACTGTTCAAACTAGATGAGATAGGGACACTATGGACAATTTTCAGCAATTTGCAGCAATTAAACTACAAAAATAACCACTTTTCCATATAAACAAGGTCTAAAATCATGTTTGGATTGCACTCTGGATACAATCTGTCAAACGTAACTGTTCAAACTAGATGAGATAGGGACACTATGGACAATTTTCAGCAATTTGCAGCAATTAAACTACAGAAATAACCACTTTTCCATATAAACAAGGTCTAAAATCATGTTTGGATTGCACTCTGGACACAATCTGTTAAACGGAACTGTTCAAACTAGATGATAAGGGACACTATGGACAATTTTCAGCAATTTGCAGCAAACAAACTACAGAAATAACCACTTTTCCATATAAACAAGGTCTAAAATCATGTTTGGATTGCACTCTGGATACAATCTGTTAAACGGAACTGTTCAAACTAGATGAGATAGGGACACTATGGACAATTTTCAGCAATTTGCAGCAATTAAACTACAGAAATAACCACTTTTCCATATAAACAAGGTCTAAAATCATGTTTGGATTGCACTCTGGATACAATCTGTCAAACGTAACTGTTCAAACTAGATGAGATAGGGACACTATGGACAATTTTCAGCAATTTGCAGCAATTAAACTACAGAAATAACCACTTTTCCATATAAACAAGGTCTAAAATCATGTTTGGATTGCACTCTGGACACAATCTGTTAAACGGAACTGTTCAAACTAGATGATAAGGGACACTATGGACAATTTTCAGCAATTTGCAGCAAACAAACTACAGAAATAACCACTTTTCCATATAAACAAGGTCTAAAATCATGTTTGGATTGCACTCTGGATACAATCTGTTAAACGGAACTGTTCAAACTAGATGAGATAGGGACACTATGGACCATTTTCAGCAATTAAACTACAGAAATAACCACTTTTCCATATAAACAAGGTCTAAAATCATGTTTGGATTGCACTCTGGATACAATCTGTTAAACGTAACTGTTCAAACTAGATGAGATAGGGACACTATGGACCATTTTCAGCAATTTGCAGCAATTAAACTACAGAAATAACCACTTTTCCATATAAACAAGGTCTAAAATCATGTTTGGATTGCACTCTGTTAAAAGTAACTGTTCAAACTAGATGAGATAGGGACACTATGGACAATTTTCAGCAATTAAACTACAGAAATAACCACTTTTCCATATAAACAAGGTCTAAAATCATGTTTGGATTGCACTCTGGATACAATCTGTTAAACGGAACTGTTCAAACTAGATGATAAGGGACACTATGGACAATTTTCAGCAATTTGCAGCAATTAAACTACAGAAATAACCACTTTTCCATATAAACAAGGTCTAAAATCATGTTTGGATTGCACTCTGTTAAAAGTAACTGTTCAAACTAGATGAGATAGGGACACTATGGACAATTTTCAGCAATTAAACTACAGAAATAACCACTTTTCCATATAAACAAGGTCTAAAATCATGTTTGGATTGCACTCTGGACACAATCTGTTAAACGGAACTGTTCAAACTAGATGATAAGGGACACTATGGACAATTTTCAGCAATTTGCAGCAAACAAACTACAGAAATAACCACTTTTCCATATAAACAAGGTCTAAAATCATGTTTGGATTGCACTCTGGATACAATCTGTTAAACGTAACTGTTCAAACTAGATGAGATGGGAACACTATGGACAATTTTCAGCAATTAAACTACAGAAATAACCACTTTTCCATATAAACAAGGTCTAAAATCATGTTTGGATTGCACTCTGGACACAATCTGTTAAACGGAACTGTTCAAACTAGATGATAAGGGACACTATGGACAATTTTCAGCAATTTGCAGCAAACAAACTACAGAAATAACCACTTTTCCATATAAACAAGGTCTAAAATCATGTTTGGATTGCACTCTGGATACAATCTGTTAAACGGAACTGTTCAAACTAGATGATAAGGGACACTATGGACAATTTTCAGCAATTTGCAGCAATTAAACTACAGAAATAACCACTTTTCCATATAAACAAGGTCTAAAATCATGTTTGGATTGCACTCTGTTAAAAGTAACTGTTCAAACTAGATGAGATAGGGACACTATGGACAATTTTCAGCAATTAAACTACAGAAATAACCACTTTTCCATATAAACAAGGTCTAAAATCATGTTTGGATTGCACTCTGGACACAATCTGTTAAACGGAACTGTTCAAACTAGATGATAAGGGACACTATGGACAATTTTCAGCAATTTGCAGCAAACTACAGAAATAACCACTTTTCCATATAAACAAGGTCTAAAATCATGTTTGGATTGCACTCTGGATACAATCTGTTAAACGGAACTGTTCAAACTAGATGAGATAGGGACACTATGGACAATTTTCAGCAATTTGCAGCAATTAAACTACAGAAATAACCACTTTTCCATATAAACAAGTTCTAAAATCAGTTTTGGATTGCACTCTGGATACAGTCTGTTAAACGGAACTGTTCAAACTAGATGAGAAGGGACACTATGGACAATTTGCAGCAATTTGCAGCAATTAAACTACAGAAATAACCACTTTTCCATATAAACAAGGTCTAAAATCATGTTTGGATTGCACTCTGTTAAAAGTAACTGTTCAAACTAGATGAGATAGGGACACTATGGACAATTTTCAGCAATTAAACTACAGAAATAACCACTTTTCCATATAAACAAGGTCTAAAATCATGTTTGGATTGCACTCTGTTAAAAGTAACTGTTCAAACTAGATGAGATAGGGACACTATGGACAATTTTCAGCAATTAAACTACAGAAATAACCACTTTTCCATATAAACAAGGTCTAAAATCATGTTTGGATTGCACTCTGGACACAATCTGTTAAACGGAACTGTTCAAACTAGATGATAAGGGACACTATGGACAATTTTCAGCAATTTGCAGCAAACTACAGAAATAACCACTTTTCCATATAAACAAGGTCTAAAATCATGTTTGGATTGCACTCTGGATACAATCTGTTAAACGGAACTGTTCAAACTAGATGAGATAGGGACACTATGGACAATTTTCAGCAATTTGCAGCAATTAAACTACAGAAATAACCACTTTTCCATATAAACAAGTTCTAAAATCAGTTTTGGATTGCACTCTGGATACAGTCTGTTAAACGGAACTGTTCAAACTAGATGAGAAGGGACACTATGGACAATTTGCAGCAATTTGCAGCAATTAAACTACAGAAATAACCACTTTTCCATATAAACAAGGTCTAAAATCATGTTTGGATTGCACTCTGTTAAAAGTAACTGTTCAAACTAGATGAGATAGGGACACTATGGACAATTTTCAGCAATTAAACTACAGAAATAACCACTTTTCCATATAAACAAGGTCTAAAATCATGTTTGGATTGCACTCTGGATACAATCTGTTAAACGGAACTGTTCAAACTAGATGATAAGGGACACTATGGACAATTTTCAGCAATTTGCAGCAAACAAACTACAGAAATAACCACTTTTCCATATAAACAAGGTCTAAAATCATGTTTGGATTGCACTCTGGACACAATCTGTTAAACGGAACTGTTCAAACTAGATGATAAGGGACACTATGGACAATTTTCAGCAATTTGCAGCAAACAAACTACAGAAATAACCACTTTTCCATATAAACAAGGTCTAAAATCATGTTTGGATTGCACTCTGGATACAATCTGTTAAACGGAACTGTTCAAACTAGATGAGATAGGGACACTATGGACCATTTTCAGCAATTAAACTACAGAAATAACCACTTTTCCATATAAACAAGGTCTAAAATCATGTTTGGATTGCACTCTGGATACAATCTGTTAAACGTAACTGTTCAAACTAGATGAGATAGGGACACTATGGACCATTTTCAGCAATTTGCAGCAATTAAACTACAGAAATAACCACTTTTCCATATAAACAAGGTCTAAAATCATGTTTGGATTGCACTCTGTTAAAAGTAACTGTTCAAACTAGATGAGATAGGGACACTATGGACAATTTTCAGCAATTAAACTACAGAAATAACCACTTTTCCATATAAACAAGGTCTAAAATCATGTTTGGATTGCACTCTGGATACAATCTGTTAAACGGAACTGTTCAAACTAGATGATAAGGGACACTATGGACAATTTGCAGCAATTTGCAGCAATTAAACTACAGAAATAACCACTTTTCCATATAAACAAGGTCTAAAATCATGTTTGGATTGCACTCTGTTAAAAGTAACTGTTCAAACTAGATGAGATAGGGACACTATGGACAATTTTCAGCAATTAAACTACAGAAATAACCACTTTTCCATATAAACAAGGTCTAAAATCATGTTTGGATTGCACTCTGGACACAATCTGTTAAACGGAACTGTTCAAACTAGATGATAAGGGACACTATGGACAATTTTCAGCAATTTGCAGCAAACAAACTACAGAAATAACCACTTTTCCATATAAACAAGGTCTAAAATCATGTTTGGATTGCACTCTGGATACAATCTGTTAAACGTAACTGTTCAAACTAGATGAGATGGGAACACTATGGACAATTTTCAGCAATTAAACTACAGAAATAACCACTTTTCCATATAAACAAGGTCTAAAATCATGTTTGGATTGCACTCTGGATACAATCTGTCAAACGTAACTGTTCAAACTAGATGAGATAGGGACACTATGGACAATTTTCAGCAATTTGCAGCAAACAAACTACAGAAATAACCACTTTTCCATATAAACAAGGTCTAAAATCATGTTTGGATTGCACTCTGGATACAATCTGTTAAACGGAACTGTTCAAACTAGATGATAAGGGACACTATGGACAATTTTCAGCAATTTGCAGCAATTAAACTACAGAAATAACCACTTTTCCATATAAACAAGGTCTAAAATCATGTTTGGATTGCACTCTGGACACAATCTGTTAAACGGAACTGTTCAAACTAGATGATAAGGGACACTATGGACAATTTTCAGCAATTTGCAGCAAACTACAGAAATAACCACTTTTCCATATAAACAAGGTCTAAAATCATGTTTGGATTGCACTCTGGATACAATCTGTTAAACGGAACTGTTCAAACTAGATGAGATAGGGACACTATGGACAATTTTCAGCAATTTGCAGCAATTAAACTACAGAAATAACCACTTTTCCATATAAACAAGGTCTAAAATCATGTTTGGATTGCACTCTGGATACAATCTGTTAAACGTAACTGTTGAAACTAGATGAGATAGGGACACTATGGACAATTTTCAGCAATTAAACTACAGAAATAACCACTTTTCCATATAAACAAGGTCTAAAATCATGTTTGGATTGCACTCTGGACACAATCTGTTAAACGGAACTGTTCAAACTAGATGAGATAGGGACACTATGGACAATTTTCAGCAATTTGCAGCAATTAAACTACAGAAATAACCACTTTTCCATATAAACAAGGTCTAAAATCATGTTTGGATTGCACTCTGGATACAATCTGTTAAACGTAACTGTTCAAACTAGATGAGATGGGAACACTATGGACAATTTTCAGCAATTAAACTACAGAAATAACCACTTTTCCATATAAACAAGGTCTAAAATCATGTTTGGATTGCACTCTGGATACAATCTGTCAAACGTAACTGTTCAAACTAGATGAGATAGGGACACTATGGACAATTTTCAGCAATTTGCAGCAATTAAACTACAGAAATAACCACTTTTCCATATAAACAAGGTCTAAAATCATGTTTGGATTGCACTCTGGATACAATCTGTTAAACGTAACTGTTCAAACTAGATGAGATGGGAACACTATGGACAATTTTCAGCAATTAAACTACAGAAATCACCACTTTTCCATATAAACAAGGTCTAAAATCATGTTTGGATTGCACTCTGGATACAATCTGTTAAACGTAACTGTTCAAACTAGATGAGATGGGAACACTATGGACAATTTTCAGCAATTAAACTACAGAAATAACCACTTTTCCATATAAACAAGGTCTAAAATCATGTTTGGATTGCACTCTGGATACAATCTGTCAAACGTAACTGTTCAAACTAGATGAGATAGGGACACTATGGACAATTTTCAGCAATTTGCAGCAATTAAACTACAGAAATAACCACTTTTCCATATAAACAAGGTCTAAAATCATGTTTGGATTGCACTCTGGACACAATCTGTTAAACGGAACTGTTCAAACTAGATGATAAGGGACACTATGGACAATTTTCAGCAATTTGCAGCAAACAAACTACAGAAATAACCACTTTTCCATATAAACAAGGTCTAAAATCATGTTTGGATTGCACTCTGGATACAATCTGTTAAACGGAACTGTTCAAACTAGATGAGATAGGGACACTATGGACAATTTTCAGCAATTTGCAGCAATTAAACTACAGAAATAACCACTTTTCCATATAAACAAGGTCTAAAATCATGTTTGGATTGCACTCTGGACACAATCTGTTAAACGGAACTGTTCAAACTAGATGATAAGGGACACTATGGACAATTTTCAGCAATTTGCAGCAAACAAACTACAGAAATAACCACTTTTCCATATAAACAAGGTCTAAAATCATGTTTGGATTGCACTCTGGATACAATCTGTTAAACGGAACTGTTCAAACTAGATGATAAGGGACACTATGGACAATTTTCAGCAATTTGCAGCAATTAAACTACAGAAATAACCACTTTTCCATATAAACAAGGTCTAAAATCATGTTTGGATTGCACTCTGTTAAAAGTAGCTGTTCAAACTAGATGAGATAGGGACACTATGGACAATTTTCAGCAATTAAACTACAGAAATAACCACTTTTCCATATAAACAAGGTCTAAAATCATGTTTGGATTGCACTCTGGACACAATCTGTTAAACGGAACTGTTCAAACTAGATGATAAGGGACACTATGGACAATTTTCAGCAATTTGCAGCAAACTACAGAAATAACCACTTTTCCATATAAACAAGGTCTAAAATCATGTTTGGATTGCACTCTGGATACAATCTGTTAAACGGAACTGTTCAAACTAGATGAGATAGGGACACTATGGACAATTTTCAGCAATTTGCAGCAATTAAACTACAGAAATAACCACTTTTCCATATAAACAAGTTCTAAAATCAGTTTTGGATTGCACTCTGGATACAATCTGTTAAACGTAACTGTTCAAACTAGATGAGATAGGGACACTATGGACAATTTTCAGCAATTTGCAGCAATTAAACTACAGAAATAACCACTTTTCCATATAAACAAGGTCTAAAATCATGTTTGGATTGCACTCTGTTAAACGTAACTGTTGAAACTAGATGAGATAGGGACACTATGGACAATTTTCAGCAATTAAACTACAGAAATAACCACTTTTCCATATAAACAAGGTCTAAAATCATGTTTGGATTGCACTCTGGATACAATCTGTTAAACGGAACTGTTCAAACTAGATGAGATGGGAACACTATGGACAATTTTCAGCAATTAAACTACAGAAATAACCACTTTTCCATATAAACAAGGTCTAAAATCATGTTTGGATTGCACTCTGGATACAATCTGTCAAACGTAACTGTTCAAACTAGATGAGATAGGGACACTATGGACAATTTTCAGCAATTTGCAGCAATTAAACTACAGAAATCACCACTTTTCCATATAAACAAGGTCTAAAATCATGTTTGGATTGCACTCTGGACACAATCTGTTAAACGGAACTGTTCAAACTAGATGATAAAGGACACTATGGACAATTTTCAGCAATTTGCAGCAAACAAACTACAGAAATAACCACTTTTCCATATAAACAAGGTCTAAAATCATGTTTGGATTGCACTCTGGATACAATCTGTTAAACGGAACTGTTCAAACTAGATGATAAGGGACACTATGGACAATTTTCAGCAATTTGCAGCAATTAAACTACAGAAATAACCACTTTTCCATACAAACAAGGTCTAAAATCATGTTTGGATTGCACTCTGTTAAAAGTAACTGTTCAAACTAGATGAGATAGGGACACTATGGACAATTTTCAGCAATTAAACTACAGAAATAACCACTTTTCCATATAAACAAGTTCTAAAATCAGTTTTGGATTGCACTCTGGATACAATCTGTTAAACGTAACTGTTCAAACTAGATGAGATAGGGACACTATGGACAATTTTCAGCAATTTGCAGCAATTAAACTACAGAAATAACCACTTTTCCATATAAACAAGGTCTAAAATCATGTTTGGATTGCACTCTGTTAAACGTAACTGTTGAAACTAGATGAGATAGGGACACTATGGACAATTTTCAGCAATTAAACTACAGAAATAACCACTTTTCCATATAAACAAGGTCTAAAATCATGTTTGGATTGCACTCTGGATACAATCTGTTAAACGGAACTGTTCAAACTAGATGATAAGGGACACTATGGACAATTTTCAGCAATTTGCAGCAATTAAACTACAGAAATAACCACTTTTCCATATAAACAAGGTCTAAAATCATGTTTGGATTGCACTCTGTTAAACGTAACTGTTCAAACTAGATGAGATAGGGACACTATGGACAATTTTCAGCAATTAAACTACAGAAATAACCACTTTTCCATATAAACAAGGTCTAAAATCATGTTTGGATTGCACTCTGGATACAATCTGTCAAACGTAACTGTTCAAACTAGATGAGATAGGGACACTATGGACAATTTTCAGCAATTTGCAGCAATTAAACTACAGAAATAACCACTTTTCCATATAAACAAGGTCTAAAATCATGTTTGGATTGCACTCTGGATACAATCTGTTAAACGGAACTGTTCAAACTAGATGATAAGGGACACTATGGACAATTTTCAGCAATTTGCAGCAATTAAACTACAAAAATAACCACTTTTCCATATAAACAAGGTCTAAAATCATGTTTGGATTGCACTCTGTTAAAAGTAACTGTTCAAACTAGATGAGATAGGGACACTATGGACAATTTTCAGCAATTAAACTACAGAAATAACCACTTTTCCATATAAACAAGGTCTAAAATCATGTTTGGATTGCACTCTGGACACAATCTGTTAAACGGAACTGTTCAAACTAGATGATAAGGGACACTATGGACAATTTTCAGCAATTTGCAGCAAACTACAGAAATAACCACTTTTCCATATAAGCAAGGTCTAAAATCATGTTTGGATTGCACTCTGGATACAATCTGTTAAACGGAACTGTTCAAACTAGATGAGATAGGGACACTATGGACAATTTTCAGCAATTTGCAGCAATTAAACTACAGAAATAACCACTTTTCCATATAAACAAGTTCTAAAATCAGTTTTGGATTGCACTCTGGATACAATCTGTTAAACGTAACTGTTCAAACTAGATGAGATAGGGACACTATGGACAATTTTCAGCAATTTGCAGCAATTAAACTACAGAAATAACCACTTTTCCATATAAACAAGGTCTAAAATCATGTTTGGATTGCACTCTGTTAAACGTAACTGTTCAAACTAGATGAGATAGGGACACTATGGACAATTTTCAGCAATTAAACTACAGAAATAACCACTTTTCCATATAAACAAGGTCTAAAATCATGTTTGGATTGCACTCTGGATACAATCTGTTAAACGGAACTGTTCAAACTAGATGATAAGGGACACTATGGACAATTTTCAGCAATTTGCAGCAATTAAACTACAGAAATAACCACTTTTCCATATAAACAAGGTCTAAAATCATGTTTGGATTGCACTCTGTTAAACGTAACTGTTCAAACTAGATGAGATAGGGACACTATGGACAATTTTCAGCAATTAAACTACAGAAATAACCACATTTCCATATAAACAAGGTCTAAAATCATGTTTGGATTGCACTCTGTTAAACGTAACTGTTCAAACTAGATGAGATAGGGACACTATGGACAATTTGCAGCAATTAAACTACAGAAATAACCACTTTTCCATATATACAAGGTCTAAAATCATGTTTGGATTGCACTCTGTGACGTAGAAGTCCGTTACTGGCCGCGGGCAGCATTTGGTTCTTTAACGCACACACATATTCATCACTCCTCCCTGCGCCATTATACCATAAGTTAACAATGTGGGTCGACACACAAATTAACTTCTGTCTTGGTGCAGGCATTTCACACTTGTCAATGTTCATATTTGAGAGATACAATAATTATTATACTTATCAATGTTGTGGATGAGCGCATTGTTTGTTTGTTCTGTTCCTCTCTCTCCATCTCTGTAGCTTCCGGGTGTGCTGGAAAAGGACCCGAGCTAAGGGAATTGGTTTGGCTTTATAGTGCCTGTCCCAAATGGCTCATTAATGCATATGGGCATATTGAAAGATATTGTCAGTAGTGATGTAATGTTGTAAATGTTATGTTGTGATATTGTTTAAAACCGTGTTGCAATGTATATCCTTTAGTATGTTTAGTTCATGGAAAATGTAGGTTTGTATTGTTAATTGATTAATTAATTAGGGTTAATTGTTCTGAGGGGAGGGGCTAGCCCTACAAAAGGAGTCTCTAAGGAGGCATTTTTTGGATTGAGCTGTGGATGGGGCAGCATTGTTTTTAAGCTGTCCCATAAGGTAGACGTTGATGGCAGTACTGTTGTTTTTTGTTCCGGAATCACTTGTAAATAAACGCCTTTGCACAGAAGAACTTTTGCGGCTCCGCCATCTTTTTATTTTGATAGAGGTTAGGTTATCCAGTTTAGCCTTCTGGCCTACTCTACGTGACACACTCTGTTAAACGTAACTGTTCAAACTAGATGATAGGGACACTATGGACAATTTTCAGCAATTTTCAGCAATTAAACTACAGAAATAACCACTTTTCCATATAAACAAGGTCTAAAATCATGTTTGGATTGCACTCTGGATACAATCTGTTAAACGGAACTGTTCAAACTAGATGAGATGGGAACACTATGGACAATTTTCAGCAATTAAACTACAGAAATAACCACTTTTCCATATAAACAAGGTCTAAAATCATGTTTGGATTGCACTCTGGATACAATCTGTCAAACGTAACTGTTCAAACTAGATGATAAGGGACACTATGGACAATTTTCAGCAATTTGCAGCAAACAAACTACAGAAATAACCACTTTTCCATATAAACAAGGTCTAAAATCATGTTTGGATTGCACTCTGGATACAATCTGTTAAACGGAACTGTTCAAACTAGATGATAAGGGACACTATGGACAATTTTCAGCAATTTGCAGCAATTAAACTACAGAAATAACCACTTTTCCATATAAACAAGGTTTAAAATCATGTTTGGATTGCACTCTGTTAAAAGTAACTGTTCAAACTAGATGAGATAGGGACACTATGGACAATTTTCAGCAATTAAACTACAGAAATAACCACTTTTCCATATAAACAAGGTCTAAAATCATGTTTGGATTGCACTCTGGACACAATCTGTTAAACGGAACTGTTCAAACTAGATGATAAGGGACACTATGGACAATTTTCAGCAATTTGCAGCAAACTACAGAAATAACCACTTTTCCATATAAACAAGGTCTAAAATCATGTTTGGATTGCACTCTGGATACAATCTGTTAAACGGAACTGTTCAAACTAGATGAGATAGGGACACTATGGACAATTTTCAGCAATTTGCAGCAATTAAACTACAGAAATAACCACTTTTCCATATAAACAAGGTCTAAAATCATGTTTGGATTGCACTCTGTTAAACGTAACTGTTGAAACTAGATGAGATAGGGACACTATGGACAATTTTCAGCAATTAAACTACAGAAATAACCACTTTTCCATATAAACAAGGTCTAAAATCATGTTTGGATTGCACTCTGGATACAATCTGTTAAACGGAACTGTTCAAACTAGATGATAAGGGACACTATGGACAATTTTCAGCAATTTGCAGCAATTAAACTACAGAAATAACCACTTTTCCATATAAACAAGGTCTAAAATCATGTTTGGATTGCACTCTGGACACAATCTGTTAAACGGAACTGTTCAAACTAGATGATAAGGGACACTATGGACAATTTTCAGCAATTTGCAGCAAACAAACTACAGAAATAACCACTTTTCCATATAAACAAGGTCTAAAATCATGTTTGGATTGCACTCTGGATACAATCTGTTAAACGGAACTGTTCAAACTAGATGATAAGGGACACTATGGACAATTTTCAGCAATTTGCAGCAATTAAACTACAAAAATAACCACTTTTCCATATAAACAAGGTCTAAAATCATGTTTGGATTGCACTCTGTTAAAAGTAACTGTTCAAACTAGATGAGATAGGGACACTATGGACAATTTTCAGCAATTAAACTACAGAAATAACCACTTTTCCATATAAACAAGGTCTAAAATCATGTTTGGATTGCACTCTGGACACAATCTGTTAAACGGAACTGTTCAAACTAGATGATAAGGGACACTATGGACAATTTTCAGCAATTTGCAGCAAACTACAGAAATAACCACTTTTCCATATAAGCAAGGTCTAAAATCATGTTTGGATTGCACTCTGGATACAATCTGTTAAACGGAACTGTTCAAACTAGATGAGATAGGGACACTATGGACAATTTTCAGCAATTTGCAGCAATTAAACTACAGAAATAACCACTTTTCCATATAAACAAGTTCTAAAATCAGTTTTGGATTGCACTCTGGATACAATCTGTTAAACGTAACTGTTCAAACTAGATGAGATAGGGACACTATGGACAATTTTCAGCAATTAAACTACAGAAATAACCACTTTTCCATATAAACAAGGTCTAAAATCATGTTTGGATTGCACTCTGGATACAATCTGTTAAACGGAACTGTTCAAACTAGATGATAAGGGACACTATGGACAATTTTCAGCAATTTGCAGCAATTAAACTACAGAAATAACCACTTTTCCATATAAACAAGGTCTAAAATCATGTTTGGATTGCACTCTGTTAAACGTAACTGTTCAAACTAGATGAGATAGGGACACTATGGACAATTTTCAGCAATTAAACTACAGAAATAACCACTTTTCCATATAAACAAGGTCTAAAATCATGTTTGGATTGCACTCTGTTAAACGTAACTGTTCAAACTAGATGAGATAGGGACACTATGGACAATTTGCAGCAATTAAACTACAGAAATAACCACTTTTCCATATATACAAGGTCTAAAATCATGTTTGGATTGCACTCTGTGACGTAGAAGTCCGTTACTGGCCGCGGGCAGCATTTGGTTCTTTAACGCACACACATATTCATCACTCCTCCCTGCGCCATTATACCACAAGTTAACAATGTGGGTCGACACACAAATTAACTTCTGTCTTGGTGCAGGCATTTCACACTTGTCAATGTTCATATTTGAGAGATACAATAATTATTATACTTATCAATGTTGTGGATGAGCGCATTGTTTGTTTGTTCTGTTCCTCTCTCTCCATCTCTGTAGCTTCCGGGTGTGCTGGAAAAGGACCCGAGCTAAGGGAATTGGTTTGGCTTTATAGTGCCTGTCCCAAATGGCTCATTAATGCATATGGGCATATTGAAAGATATTGTCAGTAGTGATGTAATGTTGTAAATGTTATGTTGTGATATTGTTTAAAACCGTGTTGCAATGTATATCCTTTAGTATGTTTAGTTCATGGAAAATGTAGGTTTGTATTGTTAATTGATTAATTAATTAGGGTTAATTGTTCTGAGGGGAGGGGCTAGCCCTACAAAAGGAGTCTCTAAGGAGGCATTTTTTGGATTGAGCTGTGGATGGGGCAGCATTGTTTTTAAGCTGTCCCATAAGGTAGACGTTGATGGCAGTACTGTTGTTTTTTGTTCCGGAATCACTTGTAAATAAACACCTTTGCACAGAAGAACTTTTGCGGCTCCGCCATCTTTTTATTTTGATAGAGGTTAGGTTATCCAGTTTAGCCTTCTGGCCTACTCTACGTGACACACTCTGTTAAACGTAACTGTTCAAACTAGATGATAGGGACACTATGGACAATTTTCAGCAATTTTCAGCAATTAAACTACAGAAATAACCACTTTTCCATATAAACAAGGTCTAAAATCATGTTTGTTTTGCACTCTGGATACAATCTGTTAAACGGAACTGTTCAAACTAGATGAGATGGGAACACTATGGACAATTTTCAGCAATTAAACTACAGAAATAACCACTTTTCCATATAAACAAGGTCTAAAATCATGTTTGGATTGCACTCTGGATACAATCTGTCAAACGTAACTGTTCAAACTAGATGAGATAGGGACACTATGGACAATTTTCAGCAATTTTCAGCAATTAAACTACAGAAATAACCACTTTTCCATATAAACAAGGTCTAAAATCATGTTTGGATTGCACTCTGGATACAATCTGTCAAACGTAACTGTTCAAACTAGATGAGATAGGGACACTATGGACAATTTTCAGCAATTTGCAGCAATTAAACTACAGAAATCACCACTTTTCCATATAAACAAGGTCTAAAATCATGTTTGGATTGCACTCTGGACACAATCTGTTAAACGGAACTGTTCAAACTAGATGATAAGGGACACTATGGACAATTTTCAGCAATTTGCAGCAAACAAACTACAGAAATAACCACTTTTCCATATAAACAAGGTCTAAAATCATGTTTGGATTGCACTCTGGATACAATCTGTTAAACGGAACTGTTCAAACTAGATGATAAGGGACACTATGGACAATTTTCAGCAATTTGCAGCAATTAAACTACAGAAATAACCACTTTTCCATATAAACAAGGTCTAAAATCATGTTTGGATTGCACTCTGTTAAAAGTAACTGTTCAAACTAGATGAGATAGGGACACTATGGACAATTTTCAGCAATTAAACTACAGAAATAACCACTTTTCCATATAAACAAGGTCTAAAATCATGTTTGGATTGCACTCTGGACACAATCTGTTAAACGGAACTGTTCAAACTAGATGATAAGGGACACTATGGACAATTTTCAGCAATTTGCAGCAAACTACAGAAATAACCACTTTTCCATATAAACAAGGTCTAAAATCATGTTTGGATTGCACTCTGGATACAATCTGTTAAACGGAACTGTTCAAACTAGATGAGATAGGGACACTATGGACAATTTTCAGCAATTTGCAGCAATTAAACTACAGAAATAACCACTTTTCCATATAAACAAGGTCTAAAATCATGTTTGGATTGCACTCTGTTAAACGTAACTGTTGAAACTAGATGAGATAGGGACACTATGGACAATTTTCAGCAATTAAACTACAGAAATAACCACTTTTCCATATAAACAAGGTCTAAAATCATGTTTGGATTGCACTCTGGATACAATCTGTTAAACGGAACTGTTCAAACTAGATGATAAGGGACACTATGGACAATTTTCAGCAATTTGCAGCAATTAAACTACAGAAATAACCACTTTTCCATATAAACAAGGTCTAAAATCATGTTTGGATTGCACTCTGTTAAACGTAACTGTTCAAACTAGATGAGATAGGGACACTATGGACAATTTTCAGCAATTAAACTACAGAAATAACCACTTTTCCATATAAACAAGGTCTAAAATCATGTTTGGATTGCACTCTGGATACAATCTGTCAAACGTAACTGTTCAAACTAGATGAGATAGGGACACTATGGACAATTTTCAGCAATTTGCAGCAATTAAACTACAGAAATAACCACTTTTCCATATAAACAAGGTCTAAAATCATGTTTGGATTGCACTCTGGACACAATCTGTTAAACGGAACTGTTCAAACTAGATGATAAGGGACACTATGGACAATTTTCAGCAATTTGCAGCAAACAAACTACAGAAATAACCACTTTTCCATATAAACAAGGTCTAAAATCATGTTTGGATTGCACTCTGGATACAATCTGTTAAACGGAACTGTTCAAACTAGATGATAAGGGACACTATGGACAATTTTCAGCAATTTGCAGCAATTAAACTACAAAAATAACCACTTTTCCATATAAACAAGGTCTAAAATCATGTTTGGATTGCACTCTGTTAAAAGTAACTGTTCAAACTAGATGAGATAGGGACACTATGGACAATTTTCAGCAATTAAACTACAGAAATAACCACTTTTCCATATAAACAAGGTCTAAAATCATGTTTGGATTGCACTCTGGATACAATCTGTTAAACGGAACTGTTCAAACTAGATGATAAGGGACACTATGGACAATTTTCAGCAATTTGCAGCAAACTACAGAAATAACCACTTTTCCACATAAGCAAGGTCTAAAATCATGTTTGGATTGCACTCTGGATACAATCTGTTAAACGGAACTGTTCAAACTAGATGAGATAGGGACACTATGGACAATTTTCAGCAATTTGCAGCAATTAAACTACAGAAATAACCACTTTTCCATATAAACAAGTTCTAAAATCAGTTTTGGATTGCACTCTGGATACAATCTGTTAAACGTAACTGTTCAAACTAGATGAGATAGGGACACTATGGACAATTTTCAGCAATTTGCAGCAATTAAACTACAGAAATAACCACTTTTCCATATAAACAAGGTCTAAAATCATGTTTGGATTGCACTCTGTTAAACGTAACTGTTCAAACTAGATGAGATAGGGACACTATGGAAAATTTTCAGCAATTAAACTACAGAAATAACCACTTTTCCATATAAACAAGGTCTAAAATCATGTTTGGATTGCACTCTGTTAAACGTAACTGTTCAAACTAGATGAGATAGGGACACTATGGACAATTTGCAGCAATTAAACTACAGAAATAACCACTTTTCCATATATACAAGGTCTAAAATCATGTTTGGATTGCACTCTGTGACGTAGAAGTCCGTTACTGGCCGCGGGCAGCATTTGGTTCTTTAACGCACACACATATTCATCACTCCTCCCTGCGCCATTATACCATAAGGTAACAATGTGGGTCGACACACAAATTAACTTCTGTCTTGGTGCAGGCATTTCACACTTGTCAATGTTCATATTTGAGAGATACAATAATTATTATACTTATCAATGTTGTGGATGAGCGCATTGTTTGTTTGTTCTGTTCCTCTCTCTCCATCTCTGTAGCTTCCGGGTGTGCTGGAAAAGGACCCGAGCTAAGGGAATTGGTTGGGCTTTATAGTGCCTGTCCCAAATGGCTCATTAATGCATATGGGCATATTGAAAGATATTGTCAGTAGTGATGTAATGTTGTAAATGTTATGTTGTGATATTGTTTAAAACCGTGTTGCAATGTATATCCTTTAGTATGTTTAGTTCATGGAAAATGTAGGTTTGTATTGTTAATTGATTAATTAATTAGGGTTAATTGTTCTGAGGGGAGGGGCTAGCCCTACAAAAGGAGTCTCTAAGGAGGCATTTTTTGGATTGAGCTGTGGATGGGGCAGCATTGTTTTTAAGCTGTCCCATAAGGTAGACGTTGATGGCAGTACTGTTGTTTTTTGTTCCGGAATCACTTGTAAATAAACACCTTTGCACAGAAGAACTTTTGCGGCTCCGCCATCTTTTTATTTTGATAGAGGTTAGGTTATCCAGTTTAGCCTTCTGGCCTACTCTACGTGACACACTCTGTTAAACGTAACTGTTCAAACTAGATGATAGGGACACTATGGACAATTTTCAGCAATTTGCAGCAATTAAACTACAGAAATAATCACTTTTCCATATAAACAAGGTCTAAAATCATGTTTGGATTGCACTCTGGATACAATCTGTTAAACGGAACTGTTCAAACTAGATGATAGGGACACTATGGACAATTTTCAGCAATTTGCAGCAATTAAACTACAGAAATAACCACTTTTCCATATAAACAAGGTCTAAAATCATGTTTGGATTGCACTCTGGATACAATCTGTTAAACGTAACTGTTCAAACTAGATGAGATAGGGACACTATGGACAATTTTCAGCAATTAAACTACAGAAATAACCACTTTTCCATATAAACAAGGTCTAAAATCATGTTTGGATTGCACTCTGGATACAATCTGTCAAACGTAACTGTTCAAACTAGATGAGATAGGGACACTATGGACAATTTGCAGCAATTAAACTACAGAAATAACCACTTTTCCATATAAACAAGGTCTAAAATCATGTTTGGATTGCACTCTGTTAAACGTAACTGTTCAAACTAGATGAGATAGGGACACTATGGACAATTTTCAGCAATTTGCAGCAATTAAACTACAGAAATAACCACTTTTCCATATAAACAAGGTCTAAAATCATGTTTGGATTGCACTCTGTTAAACGTAACTGTTCAAACCTGATGAGATAGGGACACTATGGACAATTTTCAGCAATTAAACTACAGAAATAACCACTTTTCCATATAAACAAGGTCTAAAATCATGTTTGGATTGCACTCTGGATACAATCTGTCAAACGTAACTGTTCAAACTAGATGAGATAGGGACACTATGGACAATTTTCAGCAATTTGCAGCAATTAAACTACAGAAATAACCACTTTTCCATATAAACAAGGTCTAAAATCATGTTTGGATTGCACTCTGGACACAATCTGTTAAACGGAACTGTTCAAACTAGATGATAAGGGACACTATGGACAATTTTCAGCAATTTGCAGCAAACAAACTAGAGAAATAACCACTTTTCCATATAAACAAGGTCTAAAATCATGTTTGGATTGCAATCTGGATACAATCTGTTAAACGGAACTGTTCAAACTAGATGAGATAGGGACACTATGGACAATTTTCAGCAATTTGCTGCAATTAAACTACAGAAATAACCACTTTTCCATATAAACAAGGTCTAAAATCATGTTTGGATTGCACTCTGTTAAACGTAACTGTTCAAACTAGATGAGATAGGGACACTATGGACAATTTTCAGCAATTAAACTACAGAAATAACCACTTTTCCATATAAACAAGGTCTAAAATCATGTTTGGATTGCACTCTGGATACAATCTGTTAAACGGAACTGTTCAAACTAGATGATAGGGACACTATGGACAATTTTTAGCAATTAAACTACAGAAATAACCACTTTTCCATATAAACAAGGTCTAAAATCATGTTTGGATTGCACTCTGTTAAACGTAACTGTTCAAACTAGATGAGATAGGGACACTATGGACAATTTTCAGCAATTTGCAGCAATTAAACTACAGAAATAACCACTTTTCCATATAAACAAGGTCTAAAATCATGTTTGGATTGCACTCTGTTAAACGTAACTGTTCAAACCTGATGAGATAGGGACACTATGGACAATTTTCAGCAATTAAACTACAGAAATAACCACTTTTCCATATAAACAAGGTCTAAAATCATGTTTGGATTGCACTCTGGATACAATCTGTCAAACGTAACTGTTCAAACTAGATGAGATAGGGACACTATGGACAATTTTCAGCAATTTGCAGCAATTAAACTACAGAAATAACCACTTTTCCATATAAACAAGGTCTAAAATCATGTTTGGATTGCACTCTGGACACAATCTGTTAAACGGAACTGTTCAAACTAGATGATAAGGGACACTATGGACAATTTTCAGCAATTTGCAGCAAACAAACTACAGAAATAACCACTTTTCCATATAAACAAGGTCTAAAATCATGTTTGGATTGCAATCTGGATACAATCTGTTAAACGGAACTGTTCAAACTAGATGAGATAGGGACACTATGGACAATTTTCAGCAATTTGCTGCAATTAAACTACAGAAATAAACACTTTTCCATATAAACAAGGTCTAAAATCATGTTTGGATTGCACTCTGGATACAATCTGTCAAACGTAACTGTTCAAACTAGATGAGATAGGGACACTATGGACAATTTTCAGCAATTTGCAGCAATTAAACTACAGAAATAACCACTTTTCCATATAAACAAGGTCTAAAATCATGTTTGGATTGCACTCTGTTAAACGTAACTGTTCAAACTAGATGAGATAGGGACACTATGGACAATTTTCAGCAATTAAACTACAGAAATAACCACTTTTCCATATAAACAAGGTCTAAAATCATGTTTGGATTGCACTCTGGATACAATCTGTTAATCGGAACTGTTCAAACTAGATGATAAGGGACACTATGGACAATTTGCAGCAATTTGCAGCAATTAAACTACAGAAATAACCACTTTTCCATATAAACAAGGTCTAAAATCATGTTTGGATTGCACTCTGTTAAACGTAACTGTTCAAACTAGATGAGATAGGGACACTATGGACAATTTTCAGCAATTAAACTACAGAAATAACCACTTTTCCATATAAACAAGGTCTAAAATCATGTTTGGATTGCACTCTGGATACAATCTGTTAAACGGAACTGTTCAAACTAGATGATAGGGACACTATGGACAATTTTCAGCAATTTGCAGCAATTAAACTACAGAAATAACCACTTTTCCATATAAACAAGGTCTAAAATCATGTTTGGATTGCACTCTGGATACAATCTGTTAAACGGAACTGTTCAAACTAGATGATAGGGACACTATGGACAATTTTTAGCAATTAAACTACAGAAATAACCACTTTTCCATATAAACAAGGTCTAAAATCATGTTTGGATTGCACTCTGTTAAACGTAACTGTTCAAACTAGATGAGATAGGGACACTATGGACAATTTTCAGCAATTAAACTACAGAAATAACCACTTTTCCATATAAACAAGGTCTAAAATCATGTTTGGATTGCACTCTGGATACAATCTGTTAAACGTAACTGTTCAAACTAGATGAGATAGGGACACTATGGACAATTTTCAGCAATTAAACTACAGAAATAACCACTTTTCCATATAAACAAGGTCTAAAATCATGTTTGGATTGCACTCTGGATACAATCTGTTAAACGGAACTGTTCAAACTAGATGATAGGGACACTATGGACAATTTTCAGCAATTTGCAGCAATTAAACTACAGAAATAACCACTTTTCCATATAAACAAGGTCTAAAATCATGTTTGGATTGCACTCTGGATACAATCTGTTAAACGGAACTGTTCAAACTAGATGATAGGGACACTATGGACAATTTTTAGCAATTAAACTACAGAAATAACCACTTTTCCATATAAACAAGGTCTAAAATCATGTTTGGATTGCACTCTGTTAAACGTAACTGTTCAAACTAGATGAGATAGGGACACTATGGACAATTTTCAGCAATTTGCAGCAATTAAACTACAGAAATAACCACTTTTCCATATAAACAAGGTCTAAAATCATGTTTGGATTGCACTCTGTTAAACGTAACTGTTCAAACCTGATGAGATAGGGACACTATGGACAATTTTCAGCAATTAAACTACAGAAATAACCACTTTTCCATATAAACAAGGTCTAAAATCATGTTTGGATTGCACTCTGGATACAATCTGTCAAACGTAACTGTTCAAACTAGATGAGATAGGGACACTATGGACAATTTTCAGCAATTTGCAGCAATTAAACTACAGAAATAACCACTTTTCCATATAAACAAGGTCTAAAATCATGTTTGGATTGCACTCTGTTAAACGTAACTGTTCAAACTAGATGAGATAGGGACACTATGGACAATTTTCAGCAATTAAACTACAGAAATAACCACTTTTCCATATAAACAAGGTCTAAAATCATGTTTGGATTGCACTCTGGATACAATCTGTTAAACGGAACTGTTCAAAGTAGATGATAGGGACACTATGGACAATTTTCAGCAATTTGCAGCAATTAAACTACAGAAATAACCACTTTTCCATATAAACAAGGTCTAAAATCATGTTTGGATTGCACTCTGGATACAATCTGTTAAACGGAACTGTTCAAACTAGATGATAGGGACACTATGGACAATTTTTAGCAATTAAACTACAGAAATAACCACTTTTCCATATAAACAAGGTCTAAAATCATGTTTGGATTGCACTCTGTTAAACGTAACTGTTCAAACTAGATGAGATAGGGACACTATGGACAATTTTCAGCAATTAAACTACAGAAATAACCACTTTTCCATATAAACAAGGTCTAAAATCATGTTTGGATTGCACTCTGGATACAATCTGTTAAACGTAACTGTTCAAACTAGATGAGATAGGGACACTATGGACAATTTGCAGCAATTAAACTACAGAAATAACCACTTTTCCATAAAAACAAGGTCTGAAATCATGTTTGGATTGCACTCTGGACACAATCTGTTAAACGGAACTGTTCAAACTAGATGATAAGGGACACTATGGACAATTTGCAGCAAAGAAACTACAGAAATAACCACTTTTCCATATAAACAAGGTCTAAAATCATGTTTGGATTGCACTCTGGATACAATCTGTTAAACGGAACTGTTCAAACTAGATGATAAGGGACACTATGGACAATTTTCAGCAATTTGCAGCAATTAAACTACAGAAATAACCACTTTTCCATATAAACAAGGTCTAAAATCATGTTTGGATTGCACTCTGTTAAAAGTAACTGTTCAAACTAGATGAGATAGGGACACTATGGACAATTTTCAGCAATTAAACTACAGAAATAACCACTTTTCCGTATAAACAAGGTCTAAAATCATGTTTGGATTGCACCCTGGACACAATCTGTTAAACGGAACTGTTCAAACTAGATGATAAGGGACACTATGGACAATTTTCAGCAATTTGCAGCAAAGAAACTACAGAAATAACCACTTTTCCATATAAACAAGGTCTAAAATCATGTTTGGATTGCACTCTGGATACAATCTGTTAAACGGAACTGTTCAAACTAGATGATAAGGGACACTATGGACAATTTGCAGCAATTTGCAGCAATTAAACTACAGAAATAACCACTTTTCCATATAAACAAGGTCTAAAATCATGTTTGGATTGCACTCTGTTAAACGTAACTGTTCAAACTAGATGAGATAGGGACACTATGGACAATTTTCAGCAATTAAACTACAGAAATAACCACTTTTCCATATAAACAAGGTCTAAAATCATGTTTGGATTGCACCCTGGACACAATCTGTTAAACGGAACTGTTCAAACTAGATGATAAGGGACACTATGGACAATTTTCAGCAATTTGCAGCAAAGAAACTACAGAAATAACCACTTTTCCATATAAACAAGGTCTAAAATCATGTTTGGATTGCACTCTGGATACAATCTGTTAAACGGAACTGTTCAAACTAGATGATAAGGGACACTATGGACAATTTGCAGCAATTTGCAGCAATTAAACTACAGAAATAACCACTTTTCCATAAAAACAAGGTCTGAAATCATGTTTGGATTGCACTCTGGACACAATCTGTTAAACGGAACTGTTCAAACTAGATGATAAGGGACACTATGGACAATTTGCAGCAAAGAAACTACAGAAATAACCACTTTTCCATATAAACAAGGTCTAAAATCATGTTTGGATTGCACTCTGGATACAATCTGTTAAACGGAACTGTTCAAACTAGATGATAAGGGACACTATGGACAATTTTCAGCAATTTGCAGCAATTAAACTACAGAAATAACCACTTTTCCATATAAACAAGGTCTAAAATCATGTTTGGATTGCACTCTGTTAAAAGTAACTGTTCAAACTAGATGAGATAGGGACACTATGGACAATTTTCAGCAATTAAACTACAGAAATAACCACTTTTCCGTATAAACAAGGTCTAAAATCATGTTTGGATTGCACCCTGGACACAATCTGTTAAACGGAACTGTTCAAACTAGATGATAAGGGACACTATGGACAATTTTCAGCAATTTGCAGCAAAGAAACTACAGAAATAACCACTTTTCCATATAAACAAGGTCTAAAATCATGTTTGGATTGCACTCTGGATACAATCTGTTAAACGGAACTGTTCAAACTAGATGATAAGGGACACTATGGACAATTTGCAGCAATTTGCAGCAATTAAACTACAGAAATAACCACTTTTCCATATAAACAAGGTCTAAAATCATGTTTGGATTGCACTCTGTTAAACGTAACTGTTCAAACTAGATGAGATAGGGACACTATGGACAATTTTCAGCAATTAAACTACAGAAATAACCACTTTTCCATATAAACAAGGTCTAAAATCATGTTTGGATTGCACCCTGGACACAATCTGTTAAACGGAACTGTTCAAACTAGATGATAAGGGACACTATGGACAATTTTCAGCAATTTGCAGCAAAGAAACTACAGAAATAACCACTTTTCCATATAAACAAGGTCTAAAATCATGTTTGGATTGCACTCTGGATACAATCTGTTAAACGGAACTGTTCAAACTAGATGATAAGGGACACTATGGACAATTTGCAGCAATTTGCAGCAATTAAACTACAGAAATAACAGCTTTTCCATATAAACAAGGTCTAAAATCATGTTTGAATTGCACTCTGTTAAACGTAACTGTTCAAACTAGATGAGATAGGGACACTATGGACAATTTTCAGCAATTAAACTACAGAAATAACCACTTTTCCATATAAACAAGGTCTAAAATCATGTTTGGATTGCACTCTGGATACAATCTGTTAAACGTAACTGTTCAAACTAGATGAGATAGGGACACTATGGACAATTTTCAGCAATTTGCAGCAATTAAACTACAGAAATAACCACTTTTCCACAAAAACAAGGTCTAAAATCATGTTTGGATTGCACTCTGGACACAATCTGTTAAACGGAACTGTTCAAACTAGATGATAAGGGACACTATGGACAATTTGCAGCAAACAAACTACAGAAATAACCACTTTTCCATATAAACAAGGTCTAAAATCATGTTTGGATTGCACCCTGGACACAATCTGTTAAACGGAACTGTTCAAACTAGATGAAAAGGGACACTATGGACAATTTTCAGCAATTTGCAGCAAAGAAACTACAGAAATAACCACTTTTCCATATAAACAAGGTCTAAAATCATGTTTGGATTGCACCCTGGACACAATCTGTTAAACGGAACTGTTCAAACTAGATGATAAGGGACACTATGGACAATTTTCAGCAATTTGCAGCAAAGAAACTACAGAAATAACCACTTTTCCATATAAACAAGGTCTAAAATCATGTTTGGATTGCACTCTGGATACAATCTGTTAAACGGAACTGTTCAAACTAGATGATAAGGGACACTATGGACAATTTGCAGCAATTTGCAGCAATTAAACTACAGAAATAACAGCTTTTCCATATAAACAAGGTCTAAAATCATGTTTGGATTGCACTCTGTTAAACGTAACTGTTCAAACTAGATGAGATAGGGACACTATGGACAATTTTCAGCAATTAAACTACAGAAATAACCACTTTTCCATATAAACAAGGTCTAAAATCATGTTTGGATTGCACTCTGGATACAATCTGTTAAACGTAACTGTTCAAACTAGATGAGATAGGGACACTATGGACAATTTTCAGCAATTTGCAGCAATTAAACTACAGAAATAATCACTTTTCCATATAAACAAGGTCTAAAATCATGTTTGGATTGCACCCTGGACACAATCTGTTAAACGGAACTGTTCAAACTAGATGATAAGGGACACTATGGACAATTTTCAGCAATTTGCAGCAAAGAAACTACAGAAATAACCACTTTTCCATATAAACAAGGTCTAAAATCATGTTTGGATTGCACTCTGGATACAATCTGTTAAACGGAACTGTTCAAACTAGATGATAAGGGACACTATGGACAATTTGCAGCAATTTGCAGCAATTAAACTACAGAAATAACCACTTTTCCATATAAACAAGGTCTAAAATCATGTTTGGATTCCACTCTGTTAAACGTAACTGTTCAAACTAGATGAGATAGGGACACTATGGACAATTTTCAGCAATTAAACTACAGAAATAACCACTTTTCCATATAAACAAGGTCTAAAATCATGTTTGGATTGCACTCTGGATACAATCTGTTAAACGTAACTGTTCAAACTAGATGAGATAGGGACACTATGGACAATTTTCAGCAATTTGCAGCATTTAAACTACAGAAATAACCACTTTTCCATAAAAACAAGGTCTAAAATCATGTTTGGATTGCACTCTGGACACAATCTGTTAAACGGAACTGTTCAAACTAGATGATAAGGGACACTTTGGACAATTTGCAGCAATTTGCAGCAATTAAACTACAGAAATAACAGCTTTTCCATATAAACAAGGTCTAAAATCATGTTTGGATTGCACTCTGTTAAACGTAACTGTTCAAACTAGATGAGATAGGGACACTATGGACAATTTTCAGCAATTAAACTACAGAAATAACCACTTTTCCATATAAACAAGGTCTAAAATCATGTTTGGATTGCACTCTGGATACAATCTGTTAAACGTAACTGTTCAAACTAGATGAGATAGGGACACTATGGACAATTTTCAGCAATTTGCAGCAATTAAACTACAGAAATAACCACTTTTCCACAAAAACAAGGTCTAAAATCATGTTTGGATTGCACTCTGGACACAATCTGTTAAACGGAACTGTTCAAACTAGATGATAAGGGACACTATGGACAATTTGCAGCAAACAAACTACAGAAATAACCACTTTTCCATATAAACAAGGTCTAAAATCATGTTTGGATTGCACCCTGGACACAATCTGTTAAACGGAACTGTTCAAACTAGATGATAAGGGACACTATGGACAATTTTCAGCAATTTGCAGCAAAGAAACTACAGAAATAACCACTTTTCCATATAAACAAGGTCTAAAATCATGTTTGGATTGCACTCTGGATACAATCTGTTAAACGGAACTGTTCAAACTAGATGATAAGGGACACTATGGACAATTTGCAGCAATTTGCAGCAATTAAACTACAGAAATAACCACT
The DNA here is from genome assembly GCF_057628025.1 of Oncorhynchus mykiss. Taxonomy (NCBI): domain Eukaryota; kingdom Metazoa; phylum Chordata; class Actinopteri; order Salmoniformes; family Salmonidae; genus Oncorhynchus; species Oncorhynchus mykiss. Next base: position 45,585,106 of record NC_143046.1, read on the forward strand.
TTTCCATATAAACAAGGTCTAAAATCATGTTTGGATTCCACTCTGTTAAACGTAACTGTTCAAACTAGATGAGATAGGGACACTATGGACAATTTTCAGCAATTAAACTACAGAAATAACCACTTTTCCATATAAACAAGGTCTAAAATCATGTTTGGATTTCACTCTGGATACAATCTGTTAAACGGAACTGTTCAAACTAGATGAGATAGGGACACTATGGACAATTTTCAGCAATTTGCAGCAATTAAACTACAGAAATAACCACTTTTCCATAAAAACAAGGTCTAAAATCATGTTTGGATTGCACTCTGGACACAATCTGTTAAACGGAACTGTTCAAACTAGATGATAAGGGACACTATGGACAATTTTCAGCTTTTTGCAGCAAACAAACTACAGAAATAACCACTTTTCCATATAAACAAGGTCTAAAATCATGTTTGGATTGCACTCTGGATACAATCTGTTAAACGGAACTGTTCAAACTAGATGAGATAGGGACACTATGGACAATTTTCAGCAATTTGCAGCAATTAAACTACAGAAATAACCACTTCACCATATAAACAAGGTCTAAAATCATGTTTGGATTGCACTCTGGACACAATCTGTTAAACGGAACTGTTCAAACTAGATGATAAGGGACACTATGGACAATTTTCAGCAATTTGCAGCAATTCAACTACAGAAATAACCACTTTTCCATATAAACAAGGTCTAAAATCATGTTTGGATTGCACTTTGTTAAACGTAACTGTTCAAACTAGATGAGATAGGGACACTATGGACAATTTTCAGCAATTAAACTACAGAAATAACCACTTTTCCATATAAACAAGGTCTAAAATCATGTTTGGATTGCACTCTGGATACAATCTGTCAAACGTAACTGTTCAAACTAGATGAGATAGGGACACTATGGACGATTTTCAGCAATTTGCAGCAATTAAACTACAGAAATAACCACTTTTCCATATAAACAAGGTCTAAAATCATGTTTGGATTGCACTCTGGACACAATCTGTTAAACGTAACTGTTCAAACTAGATGATAAGGGACACTATGGACAATTTTCAGCAATTTGCAGCAATTAAACTACAGAAATAACCACTTTTCCATATAAACAAGGTCTAAAATCATGTTTGGATTGCACTCTGGATACAATCTGTCAAACGTAACTTTTCAAACTAGATGAGATAGGGACACTATGGACAATTTTCAGCAATTTGCAGCAATTAAACTACAGAAATAACCACTTTTCCTTATAAACAAGGTCTAAAATCATGTTTGGATTGCACTCTGTTAAACGTAACTGTTCAAACTAGATGAGATAGGGACACTATGGACAATTTTCAGCAATTAAACTACAGAAATAACCACTTTTCCATATAAACAAGGTCTAAAATCATGTTTGGATTGCACTCTGGATACAATCTGTTAAACGTAACTGTTCAAACTAGATGAGATAGGGACACTATGGACAATTTTCAGCAATTTGCAGCAATTAAACTACAGAAATAACCACTTTTCCATATAAACAAGGTCTAAAATCATGTTTGGATTGCACTCTGTTAAACGTAACTGTTCAAACTAGATGAGATAGGGACACTATGGACAATTTGCAGCAAAGAAACTACAGAAATAACCACTTTTCCATATAAACAAGGTCTAAAATCATGTTTGGATTGCACTCTGGATACAATCTGTTAAACGGAACTGTTCAAACTAGATGATAAGGGACACTATGGACAATTTTCAGCAATTTGCAGCAATTAAACTACAGAAATAACCACTTTTCCATATAAACAAGGTCTAAAATCATGTTTGGATTGCACTCTGTTAAAAGTAACTGTTCAAACTAGATGAGATAGGGACACTATGGACAATTTTCAGCAATTAAACTACAGAAATAACCACTTTTCCGTATAAACAAGGTCTAAAATCATGTTTGGATTGCACCCTGGACACAATCTGTTAAACGGAACTGTTCAAACTAGATGATAAGGGACACTATGGACAATTTTCAGCAATTTGCAGCAAAGAAACTACAGAAATAACCACTTTTCCATATAAACAAGGTCTAAAATCATGTTTGGATTGCACTCTGGATACAATCTGTTAAACGGAACTGTTCAAACTAGATGATAAGGGACACTATGGACAATTTGCAGCAATTTGCAGCAATTAAACTACAGAAATAACCACTTTTCCATATAAACAAGGTCTAAAATCATGTTTGGATTGCACTCTGTTAAACGTAACTGTTCAAACTAGATGAGATAGGGACACTATGGACAATTTTCAGCAATTAAACTACAGAAATAACCACTTTTCCATATAAACAAGGTCTAAAATCATGTTTGGATTGCACCCTGGACACAATCTGTTAAACGGAACTGTTCAAACTAGATGATAAGGGACACTATGGACAATTTTCAGCAATTTGCAGCAAAGAAACTACAGAAATAACCACTTTTCCATATAAACAAGGTCTAAAATCATGTTTGGATTGCACTCTGGATACAATCTGTTAAACGGAACTGTTCAAACTAGATGATAAGGGACACTATGGACAATTTGCAGCAATTTGCAGCAATTAAACTACAGAAATAACAGCTTTTCCATATAAACAAGGTCTAAAATCATGTTTGAATTGCACTCTGTTAAACGTAACTGTTCAAACTAGATGAGATAGGGACACTATGGACAATTTTCAGCAATTAAACTACAGAAATAACCACTTTTCCATATAAACAAGGTCTAAAATCATGTTTGGATTGCACTCTGGATACAATCTGTTAAACGTAACTGTTCAAACTAGATGAGATAGGGACACTATGGACAATTTTCAGCAATTTGCAGCAATTAAACTACAGAAATAACCACTTTTCCACAAAAACAAGGTCTAAAATCATGTTTGGATTGCACTCTGGACACAATCTGTTAAACGGAACTGTTCAAACTAGATGATAAGGGACACTATGGACAATTTGCAGCAAACAAACTACAGAAATAACCACTTTTCCATATAAACAAGGTCTAAAATCATGTTTGGATTGCACCCTGGACACAATCTGTTAAACGGAACTGTTCAAACTAGATGAAAAGGGACACTATGGACAATTTTCAGCAATTTGCAGCAAAGAAACTACAGAAATAACCACTTTTCCATATAAACAAGGTCTAAAATCATGTTTGGATTGCACCCTGGACACAATCTGTTAAACGGAACTGTTCAAACTAGATGATAAGGGACACTATGGACAATTTTCAGCAATTTGCAGCAAAGAAACTACAGAAATAACCACTTTTCCATATAAACAAGGTCTAAAATCATGTTTGGATTGCACTCTGGATACAATCTGTTAAACGGAACTGTTCAAACTAGATGATAAGGGACACTATGGACAATTTGCAGCAATTTGCAGCAATTAAACTACAGAAATAACAGCTTTTCCATATAAACAAGGTCTAAAATCATGTTTGGATTGCACTCTGTTAAACGTAACTGTTCAAACTAGATGAGATAGGGACACTATGGACAATTTTCAGCAATTAAACTACAGAAATAACCACTTTTCCATATAAACAAGGTCTAAAATCATGTTTGGATTGCACTCTGGATACAATCTGTTAAACGTAACTGTTCAAACTAGATGAGATAGGGACACTATGGACAATTTTCAGCAATTTGCAGCAATTAAACTACAGAAATAACCACTTTTCCATATAAACAAGGTCTAAAATCATGTTTGGATTGCACCCTGGACACAATCTGTTAAACGGAACTGTTCAAACTAGATGATAAGGGACACTATGGACAATTTTCAGCAATTTGCAGCAAAGAAACTACAGAAATAACCACTTTTCCATATAAACAAGGTCTAAAATCATGTTTGGATTGCACTCTGGATACAATCTGTTAAACGGAACTGTTCAAACTAGATGATAAGGGACACTATGGACAATTTGCAGCAATTTGCAGCAATTAAACTACAGAAATAACCACTTTTCCATATAAACAAGGTCTAAAATCATGTTTGGATTCCACTCTGTTAAACGTAACTGTTCAAACTAGATGAGATAGGGACACTATGGACAATTTTCAGCAATTAAACTACAGAAATAACCACTTTTCCATATAAACAAGGTCTAAAATCATGTTTGGATTGCACTCTGGATACAATCTGTTAAACGTAACTGTTCAAACTAGATGAGATAGGGACACTATGGACAATTTTCAGCAATTTGCAGCATTTAAACTACAGAAATAACCACTTTTCCATAAAAACAAGGTCTAAAATCATGTTTGGATTGCACTCTGGACACAATCTGTTAAACGGAACTGTTCAAACTAGATGATAAGGGACACTATGGACAATTTGCAGCAATTTGCAGCAATTAAACTACAGAAATAACAGCTTTTCCATATAAACAAGGTCTAAAATCATGTTTGGATTGCACTCTGTTAAACGTAACTGTTCAAACTAGATGAGATAGGGACACTATGGACAATTTTCAGCAATTAAACTACAGAAATAACCACTTTTCCATATAAACAAGGTCTAAAATCATGTTTGGATTGCACTCTGGATACAATCTGTTAAACGTAACTGTTCAAACTAGATGAGATAGGGACACTATGGACAATTTTCAGCAATTTGCAGCAATTAAACTACAGAAATAACCACTTTTCCACAAAAACAAGGTCTAAAATCATGTTTGGATTGCACTCTGGACACAATCTGTTAAACGGAACTGTTCAAACTAGATGATAAGGGACACTATGGACAATTTGCAGCAAACAAACTACAGAAATAACCACTTTTCCATATAAACAAGGTCTAAAATCATGTTTGGATTGCACCCTGGACACAATCTGTTAAACGGAACTGTTCAAACTAGATGATAAGGGACACTATGGACAATTTTCAGCAATTTGCAGCAAAGAAACTACAGAAATAACCACTTTTCCATATAAACAAGGTCTAAAATCATGTTTGGATTGCACTCTGGATACAATCTGTTAAACGGAACTGTTCAAACTAGATGATAAGGGACACTATGGACAATTTGCAGCAATTTGCAGCAATTAAACTACAGAAATAACCACTTTTCCATATAAACAAGGTCTAAAATCATGTTTGGATTCCACTCTGTTAAACGTAACTGTTCAAACTAGATGAGATAGGGACACTATGGACAATTTTCAGCAATTAAACTACAGAAATAACCACTTTTCCATATAAACAAGGTCTAAAATCATGTTTGGATTTCACTCTGGATACAATCTGTTAAACGGAACTGTTCAAACTAGATGAGATAGGGACACTATGGACAATTTTCAGCAATTTGCAGCATTTAAACTACAGAAATAACCACTTTTCCATAAAAACAAGGTCTAAAATCATGTTTGGATTGCACTCTGGACACAATCTGTTAAACGGAACTGTTCAAACTAGATGATAAGGGACACTATGGACAATTTGCAGCAATTTGCAGCAATTAAACTACAGAAATAACAGCTTTTCCATATAAACAAGGTCTAAAATCATGTTTGGATTGCACTCTGTTAAACGTAACTGTTCAAACTAGATGAGATAGGGACACTATGGACAATTTTCAGCAATTAAACTACAGAAATAACCACTTTTCCATATAAACAAGGTCTAAAATCATGTTTGGATTGCACTCTGGATACAATCTGTTAAACGTAACTGTTCAAACTAGATGAGATAGGGACACTATGGACAATTTTCAGCAATTTGCAGCAATTAAACTACAGAAATAACCACTTTTCCACAAAAACAAGGTCTAAAATCATGTTTGGATTGCACTCTGGACACAATCTGTTAAACGGAACTGTTCAAACTAGATGATAAGGGACACTATGGACAATTTGCAGCAAACAAACTACAGAAATAACCACTTTTCCATATAAACAAGGTCTAAAATCATGTTTGGATTGCACCCTGGACACAATCTGTTAAACGGAACTGTTCAAACTAGATGATAAGGGACACTATGGACAATTTTCAGCAATTTGCAGCAAAGAAACTACAGAAATAACCACTTTTCCATATAAACAAGGTCTAAAATCATGTTTGGATTGCACTCTGGATACAATCTGTTAAACGGAACTGTTCAAACTAGATGATAAGGGACACTATGGACAATTTGCAGCAATTTGCAGCAATTAAACTACAGAAATAACCACTTTTCCATATAAACAAGGTCTAAAATCATGTTTGGATTCCACTCTGTTAAACGTAACTGTTCAAACTAGATGAGATAGGGACACTATGGACAATTTTCAGCAATTAAACTACAGAAATAACCACTTTTCCATATAAACAAGGTCTAAAATCATGTTTGGATTTCACTCTGGATACAATCTGTTAAACGGAACTGTTCAAACTAGATGAGATAGGGACACTATGGACAATTTTCAGCAATTTGCAGCAATTAAACTACAGAAATAACCACTTTTCCATAAAAACAAGGTCTAAAATCATGTTTGGATTGCACTCTGGACACAATCTGTTAAACGGAACTGTTCAAACTAGATGATAAGGGACACTATGGACAATTTTCAGCTTTTTGCAGCAAACAAACTACAGAAATAACCACTTTTCCATATAAACAAGGTCTAAAATCATGTTTGGATTGCACTCTGGATACAATCTGTTAAACGGAACTGTTCAAACTAGATGAGATAGGGACACTATGGACAATTTTCAGCAATTTGCAGCAATTAAACTACAGAAATAACCACTTCACCATATAAACAAGGTCTAAAATCATGTTTGGATTGCACTCTGGACACAATCTGTTAAACGGAACTGTTCAAACTAGATGATATGGGACACTATGGACAATTTTCAGCAATTTGCAGCAATTCAACTACAGAAATAACCACTTTTCCATATAAACAAGGTCTAAAATCATGTTTGGATTGCACTTTGTTAAACATAACTGTTCAAACTAGATGAGATAGGGACACTATGGACAATTTTCAGCAATTAAACTACAGAAATAACCACTTTTCCATATAAACAAGGTCTAAAATCATGTTTGGATTGCACTCTGGATACAATCTGTCAAACGTAACTGTTCAAACTAGATGAGATAGGGACACTATGGACAATTTTCAGCAATTTGCAGCAATTAAACTACAGAAATAACCACTTTTCCATATAAACAAGGTCTAAAATCATGTTTGGATTGCACTCTGGACACAATCTGTTAAACGTAACTGTTCAAACTAGATGATAAGGGACACTATGGACAATTTTCAGCAATTTGCAGCAATTAAACTACAGAAATAACCACTTTTCCATATAAACAAGGTCTAAAATCATGTTTGGATTGCACTCTGGATACAATCTGTTAAACGTAACTGTTCAAACTAGATGAGATAGGGACACTATGGACAATTTTCAGCAATTTGCAGCAATTAAACTACAGAAATAACCACTTTTCCATATAAACAAGGTCTAAAATCATGTTTGGATTGCACCCTGGACACAATCTGTTAAACGGAACTGTTCAAACTAGATGATAAGGGACACTATGGACAATTTTCAGCAATTTGCAGCAAAGAAACTACAGAAATAACCACTTTTCCATATAAACAAGGTCTAAAATCATGTTTGGATTGCACTCTGGATACAATCTGTTAAACGGAACTGTTCAAACTAGATGATAAGGGACACTATGGACAATTTGCAGCAATTTGCAGCAATTAAACTACAGAAATAACCACTTTTCCATATAAACAAGGTCTAAAATCATGTTTGGATTCCACTCTGTTAAACGTAACTGTTCAAACTAGATGAGATAGGGACACTATGGACAATTTTCAGCAATTAAACTACAGAAATAACCACTTTTCCATATAAACAAGGTCTAAAATCATGTTTGGATTGCACTCTGGATACAATCTGTTAAACGTAACTGTTCAAACTAGATGAGATAGGGACACTATGGACAATTTTCAGCAATTTGCAGCATTTAAACTACAGAAATAACCACTTTTCCATAAAAACAAGGTCTAAAATCATGTTTGGATTGCACTCTGGACACAATCTGTTAAACGGAACTGTTCAAACTAGATGATAAGGGACACTATGGACAATTTGCAGCAATTTGCAGCAATTAAACTACAGAAATAACAGCTTTTCCATATAAACAAGGTCTAAAATCATGTTTGGATTGCACTCTGTTAAACGTAACTGTTCAAACTAGATGAGATAGGGACACTATGGACAATTTTCAGCAATTAAACTACAGAAATAACCACTTTTCCATATAAACAAGGTCTAAAATCATGTTTGGATTGCACTCTGGATACAATCTGTTAAACGTAACTGTTCAAACTAGATGAGATAGGGACACTATGGACAATTTTCAGCAATTTGCAGCAATTAAACTACAGAAATAACCACTTTTCCACAAAAACAAGGTCTAAAATCATGTTTGGATTGCACTCTGGACACAATCTGTTAAACGGAACTGTTCAAACTAGATGATAAGGGACACTATGGACAATTTGCAGCAAACAAACTACAGAAATAACCACTTTTCCATATAAACAAGGTCTAAAATCATGTTTGGATTGCACCCTGGACACAATCTGTTAAACGGAACTGTTCAAACTAGATGATAAGGGACACTATGGACAATTTTCAGCAATTTGCAGCAAAGAAACTACAGAAATAACCACTTTTCCATATAAACAAGGTCTAAAATCATGTTTGGATTGCACTCTGGATACAATCTGTTAAACGGAACTGTTCAAACTAGATGATAAGGGACACTATGGACAATTTGCAGCAATTTGCAGCAATTAAACTACAGAAATAACCACTTTTCCATATAAACAAGGTCTAAAATCATGTTTGGATTCCACTCTGTTAAACGTAACTGTTCAAACTAGATGAGATAGGGACACTATGGACAATTTTCAGCAATTAAACTACAGAAATAACCACTTTTCCATATAAACAAGGTCTAAAATCATGTTTGGATTTCACTCTGGATACAATCTGTTAAACGGAACTGTTCAAACTAGATGAGATAGGGACACTATGGACAATTTTCAGCAATTTGCAGCATTTAAACTACAGAAATAACCACTTTTCCATAAAAACAAGGTCTAAAATCATGTTTGGATTGCACTCTGGACACAATCTGTTAAACGGAACTGTTCAAACTAGATGATAAGGGACACTATGGACAATTTGCAGCAATTTGCAGCAATTAAACTACAGAAATAACAGCTTTTCCATATAAACAAGGTCTAAAATCATGTTTGGATTGCACTCTGTTAAACGTAACTGTTCAAACTAGATGAGATAGGGACACTATGGACAATTTTCAGCAATTAAACTACAGAAATAACCACTTTTCCATATAAACAAGGTCTAAAATCATGTTTGGATTGCACTCTGGATACAATCTGTTAAACGTAACTGTTCAAACTAGATGAGATAGGGACACTATGGACAATTTTCAGCAATTTGCAGCAATTAAACTACAGAAATAACCACTTTTCCACAAAAACAAGGTCTAAAATCATGTTTGGATTGCACTCTGGACACAATCTGTTAAACGGAACTGTTCAAACTAGATGATAAGGGACACTATGGACAATTTGCAGCAAACAAACTACAGAAATAACCACTTTTCCATATAAACAAGGTCTAAAATCATGTTTGGATTGCACCCTGGACACAATCTGTTAAACGGAACTGTTCAAACTAGATGATAAGGGACACTATGGACAATTTTCAGCAATTTGCAGCAAAGAAACTACAGAAATAACCACTTTTCCATATAAACAAGGTCTAAAATCATGTTTGGATTGCACTCTGGATACAATCTGTTAAACGGAACTGTTCAAACTAGATGATAAGGGACACTATGGACAATTTGCAGCAATTTGCAGCAATTAAACTACAGAAATAACCACTTTTCCATATAAACAAGGTCTAAAATCATGTTTGGATTCCACTCTGTTAAACGTAACTGTTCAAACTAGATGAGATAGGGACACTATGGACAATTTTCAGCAATTAAACTACAGAAATAACCACTTTTCCATATAAACAAGGTCTAAAATCATGTTTGGATTTCACTCTGGATACAATCTGTTAAACGGAACTGTTCAAACTAGATGAGATAGGGACACTATGGACAATTTTCAGCAATTTGCAGCAATTAAACTACAGAAATAACCACTTTTCCATAAAAACAAGGTCTAAAATCATGTTTGGATTGCACTCTGGACACAATCTGTTAAACGGAACTGTTCAAACTAGATGATAAGGGACACTATGGACAATTTTCAGCTTTTTGCAGCAAACAAACTACAGAAATAACCACTTTTCCATATAAACAAGGTCTAAAATCATGTTTGGATTGCACTCTGGATACAATCTGTTAAACGGAACTGTTCAAACTAGATGAGATAGGGACACTATGGACAATTTTCAGCAATTTGCAGCAATTAAACTACAGAAATAACCACTTCACCATATAAACAAGGTCTAAAATCATGTTTGGATTGCACTCTGGACACAATCTGTTAAACGGAACTGTTCAAACTAGATGATATGGGACACTATGGACAATTTTCAGCAATTTGCAGCAATTCAACTACAGAAATAACCACTTTTCCATATAAACAAGGTCTAAAATCATGTTTGGATTGCACTTTGTTAAACATAACTGTTCAAACTAGATGAGATAGGGACACTATGGACAATTTTCAGCAATTAAACTACAGAAATAACCACTTTTCCATATAAACAAGGTCTAAAATCATGTTTGGATTGCACTCTGGATACAATCTGTCAAACGTAACTGTTCAAACTAGATGAGATAGGGACACTATGGACAATTTTCAGCAATTTGCAGCAATTAAACTACAGAAATAACCACTTTTCCATATAAACAAGGTCTAAAATCATGTTTGGATTACACTCTGGACACAATCTGTTAAACGTAACTGTTCAAACTAGATGATAAGGGACACTATGGACAATTTTCAGCAATTTGCAGCAATTAAACTACAGAAATAACCACTTTTCCATATAAACAAGGTCTAAAATCATGTTTGGATTGCACTCTGGATACAATCTGTCAAACGTAACTTTTCAAACTAGATGAGATAGGGACACTATGGACAATTTTCAGCAATTTGCAGCAATTAAACTACAGAAATAACCACTTTTCCTTATAAACAAGGTCTAAAATCATGTTTGGATTGCACTCTGTTAAACGTAACTGTTCAAACTAGATGAGATAGGGACACTATGGACAATTTTCAGCAATTAAACTACAGAAATAACCACTTTTCCATATAAACAAGGTCTAAAATCATGTTTGGATTGCACTCTGGATACAATCTGTTAAACGTAACTGTTCAAACTAGATGAGATAGGGACACTATGGACAATTTTCAGCAATTTGCAGCAATTAAACTACAGAAATAACCACTTTTCCATATAAACAAGGTCTAAAATCATGTTTGGATTGCACTCTGTTAAACGTAACTGTTGAAACTAGATGAGATAGGGACACTATGGACAATTTTCAGCAATTAAACTACAGAAATAACCACTTTTCCATATAAACAAGGTCTAAAATCATGTTTGGATTGCACTCTGGATACAATCTGTCAAACGTAACTGTTCAAACTAGATGAGATAGGGACACTATGGACAATTTTCAGCAATTTGCAGCAATTAAACTACAGAAATAACCACTTTTCCATATAAACAAGGTCTAAAATCATGTTTGGATTGCACTCTGGATACAATCTGTCAAACGTAACTTTTCAAACTAGATGAGATAGGGACACTATGGACAATTTTCAGCAATTTGCAGCAATTAAACTACAGAAATAACCACTTTTCCATATAAACAAGGTCTAAAATCATGTTTGGATTGCACTCTGTTAAACGTAACTGTTCAAACTAGATGAGATAGGGACACTATGGACAATTTTCAGCAATTAAACTACAGAAATAACCACTTTTCCATATAAACAAGGTCTAAAATCATGTTTGGATTGCACTCTGGATACAATCTGTTAAACGTAACTGTTCAAACTAGATGAGATAGGGACACTATGGACAATTTTCAGCAATTTGCAGCAATTAAACTACAGATATAACCACTTTTCCATATAAACAAGGTCTAAAATCATGTTTGGATGGCACTCTGTTAAACGTAACTGTTCAAACTAGATGATAAGGGACACTATGGACAATTTGCAGCAATTTGCAGCAATTAAACTACAGAAATAACCACTTTTCCATATAAACAAGGTCTAAAATCATGTTTGGATTGCACTCTGGACACAATCTGTTAAACGTAACTGTTCAAACTAGATGATAAGGGACACTATGGACAATTTTCAGCAATTAAACTACAGAAATAACCACTTTTCCATATAAACAAGGTCTAAAATCATGTTTGGATTGCACTCTGGATACAATCTGTTAAACGGAACTGTTCAAACTAGATGAGATAGGGACACTATGGACAATTTTCAGCAATTTGCAGCAATTAAACTACAGAAATAACCACTTTTCCATATAAACAAGGTCTAAAATCATGTTTGGATTGCACTCTGTTAAACGTAACTGTTCAAACTAGATGAGATAGGGACACTATGGACAATTTTCAGCAATTAAACTACAGAAATAACCACTTTTCCATATAAACAAGGTCTAAAATCATGTTTGGATTGCACTCTGGATACAATCTGTTAAACGTAACTGTTCAAACTAGATGAGATAGGGACACTATGGACAATTTTCAGCAATTTGCAGCAATTAAACTACAGAAATAACCACTTTTCCATATAAACAAGGTCTAAAATCATGTTTGGATTGCACTCTGGATACAATCTGTCAAACGGAACTGTTCAAACTAGATGATAAGGGACACTATGGACAATTTTCAGCAATTTGCAGCAATTAAACTACAGAAATAACCACTTTTCCATATAAACAAGGTCTAAAATCATGTTTGGATTGCACTCTGGATACAATCTGTCAAACGTAACTTTTCAAACTAGATGAGATAGGGACACTATGGACAATTTTCAGCAATTTGCAGCAATTAAACTACAGAAATAACCACTTTTCCATATAAACAAGGTCTAAAATCATGTTTGGATTGCACTCTGTTAAACGTAACTGTTCAAACTAGATGAGATAGGGACACTATGGACAATTTGCAGCAATTAAACTACAGAAATAACCACTTTTCCATATAAACAAGGTCTAAAATCATGTTTGGATTGCACTCTGTTAAACGTAACTGTTCAAACTAGATGAGATAGGGACACTATGGACAATTTTCAGCAATTAAACTACAGAAATAACCACTTTTCCATATAAACAAGGTCTAAAATCATGTTTGGATTGCACTCTGGATACAATCTGTTAAACGTAACTGTTCAAACTAGATGAGATAGGGACACTATGGACAATTTTCAGCAATTTGCAGCAATTAAACTACAGAAATAACCACTTTTCCATATAAACAAGGTCTAAAATCATGTTTGGATTGCACTCTGGATACAATCTGTCAAACGGAACTGTTCAAACTAGATGATAAGGGACACTATGGACAATTTTCAGCAATTTGCAGCAATTAAACTACAGAAATAACCACTTTTCCATATAAACAAGGTCTAAAATCATGTTTGGATTGCACTCTGGATACAATCTGTCAAACGTAACTTTTCAAACTAGATGAGATAGGGACACTATGGACAATTTTCAGCAATTTGCAGCAATTAAACTACAGAAATAACCACTTTTCCATATAAACAAGGTCTAAAATCATGTTTGGATTGCACTCTGTTAAACGTAACTGTTCAAACTAGATGAGATAGGGACACTATGGACAATTTTCAGCAATTAAACTACAGAAATAACCACTTTTCCATATAAACAAGGTCTAAAATCATGTTTGGATTGCACTCTGGATACAATCTGTTAAACGTAACTGTTCAAACTAGATGAGATAGGGACACTATGGACAATTTTCAGCAATTTGCAGCAATTAAACTACAGAAATAACCACTTTTCCATATAAACAAGGTCTAAAATCATGTTTGGATTGCACTCTGTTAAACGTAACTGTTCAAACTAGATGATAAGGGACACTATGGACAATTTGCAGCAATTTGCAGCAATTAAACTACAGAAATAACCACTTTTCCATATAAACAAGGTCTAAAATCATGTTTGGATTGCACTCTGGACACAATCTGTTAAACGGAACTGTTCAAACTAGATGAGATAGGGACACTATGGACAATTTTCAGCAATTTTCAGCAATTAAACTACAGAAATAACCACTTTTCCATATAAACAAGGTCTAAAATCATGTTTGGATTGCACTCTGTTAAACGTAACTGTTCAAACTAGATGAGATAGGGACACTATGGACAATTTTCAGCAATTAAACTACAGAAATAACCACTTTTCCATATAAACAAGGTCTAAAATCATGTTTGGATTGCACTCTGGATACAATCTGTTAAACGTAACTGTTCAAACTAGATGAGATAGGGACACTATGGACAATTTTCAGCAATTTGCAGCAATTAAACTACAGAAATAACCACTTTTCCATAAAAACATGGTCTAAAATCATGTTTGGATTGCACTCTGGACACAATCTGTTAAACGGAACTGTTCAAACTAGATGAGATAGGGACACTATGGACAATTTTCAGCAATTTGCAGCAATTAAACTACAGAAATAACCACTTTTCCATATAAACAAGGTCTAAAATCATGTTTGGATTGCACTCTGTTAAAAGTAACTGTTCAAACTAGATGAGATAGGGACACTATGGACAATTTTCAGCAATTAAACTACAGAAATAACCACTTTTCCATATAAACAAGGTCTAAAATCATGTTTGGATTGCACCCTGGACACAATCTGTTAAACGGAACTGTTCAAACTAGATGATAAGGGACACTATGGACAATTTTCAGCAATTTGCAGCAAAGAAACTACAGAAATAACCACTTTTCCATATAAACAAGGTCTAAAATCATGTTTGGATTGCACTCTGGATACAATCTGTTAAACGGAACTGTTCAAACTAGATGATAAGGGACACTATGGACAATTTTCAGCAATTTGCAGCAATTAAACTACAGAAATAACCACTTTTCCATATATACAAGGTCTAAAATCATGTTTGGATTGCACTCTGTTAAACGTAACTGTTCAAACTAGATGAGATAGGGACACTATGGACAATTTTCAGCAATTAAACTACAGAAATAACCACTTTTCCATATAAACAAGGTCTAAAATCATGTTTGGATTGCACTCTGGATACAATCTGTTAAACGTAACTGTTCAAACTAGATGAGATAGGGACACTATGGA
This sequence comes from Oncorhynchus mykiss, assembly GCF_057628025.1. Classification (NCBI taxonomy): domain Eukaryota; kingdom Metazoa; phylum Chordata; class Actinopteri; order Salmoniformes; family Salmonidae; genus Oncorhynchus; species Oncorhynchus mykiss. Next base: position 45,600,544 of record NC_143046.1, read on the forward strand.
CAATTTTCAGCAATTTGCAGCAATTAAACTACAGAAATAACCACTTTTCCATATAAACAAGGTCTAAAATCATGTTTGGATTGCACTCTGTTAAACGTAACTGTTCAAACTAGATGAGATAGGGACACTATGGACAATTTTCAGCAATTAAACTACAGAAATAACCACTTTTCCATATAAACAAGGTCTAAAATCATGTTTGGATTGCACTCTGGATACAATCTGTTAAACGTAACTGTTCAAACTAGATGAGATAGGGACACTATGGACAATTTTCAGCAATTTGCAGCAATTAAACTACAGAAATAACCACTTTTCCATATAAACAAGGTCTAAAATCATGTTTGGATTGCACTCTGTTAAACGTAACTGTTCAAACTAGATGATAAGGGACACTATGGACAATTTGCAGCAATTTGCAGCAATTAAACTACAGAAATAACCACTTTTCCATATAAACAAGGTCTAAAATCATGTTTGGATTGCACTCTGGACACAATCTGTTAAACGGAACTGTTCAAACTAGATGATAAGGGACACTATGGACAATTTTCAGCAATTAAACTACAGAAATAACCACTTTTCCATATAAACAAGGTCTAAAATCATGTTTGGATTGCACTCTGGATACAATCTGTTAAACGGAACTGTTCAAACTAGATGAGATAGGGACACTATGGACAATTTTCAGCAATTTTCAGCAATTAAACTACAGAAATAACCACTTTTCCATATAAACAAGGTCTAAAATCATGTTTGGATTGCACTCTGTTAAACGTAACTGTTCAAACTAGATGAGATAGGGACACTATGGACAATTTTCAGCAATTTGCAGCAATTAAACTACAGAAATAACCACTTTTCCATAAAAACATGGTCTAAAATCATGTTTGGATTGCACTCTGGACACAATCTGTTAAACGGAACTGTTCAAACTAGATGAGATAGGGACACTATGGACAATTTTCAGCAATTTGCAGCAATTAAACTACAGAAATAACCACTTTTCCATATAAACAAGGTCTAAAATCATGTTTGGATTGCACTCTGGATACAATCTGTTAAACGGAACTGTTCAAACTAGATGATAAGGGACACTATGGACAATTTTCAGCAATTTGCAGCAATTAAACTACAGAAATAACCACTTTTCCATATAAACAAGGTCTAAAATCATGTTTGGATTGCACTCTGTTAAAATTAACTGTTCAAACTAGATGAGATAGGGACACTATGGACAATTTTCAGCAATTAAACTACAGAAATAACCACTTTTCCATATAAACAAGGTCTAAAATCATGTTTGGATTGCACCCTGGACACAATCTGTTAAACGGAACTGTTCAAACTAGATGATAAGGGACACTATGGACAATTTTCAGCAATTTGCAGCAAAGAAACTACAGAAATAACCACTTTTCCATATAAACAAGGTCTAAAATCATGTTTGGATTGCACTCTGGATACAATCTGTTAAACGGAACTGTTCAAACTAGATGATAAGGGACACTATGGACAATTTTCAGCAATTTGCAGCAATTAAACTACAGAAATAACCACTTTTCCATATATACAAGGTCTAAAATCATGTTTGGATTGCACTCTGTTAAACGTAACTGTTCAAACTAGATGAGATAGGGACACTATGGACAATTTTCAGCAATTAAACTACAGAAATAACCACTTTTCCATATAAACAAGGTCTAAAATCATGTTTGGATTGCACTCTGGATACAATCTGTCAAACGTAACTGTTCAAACTAGATGAGATAGGGACATTATGGACAATTTTCAGCAATTTGCAGCAATTAAACTACAGAAATAACCACTTTTCCATATAAACAAGGTCTAAAATCATGTTTGGATTGCACTCTGGACACAATCTGTTAAACGGAACTGTTCAAACTAGATGATAAGGGACACTATGGACAATTTTCAGCTATTTGCAGCAAACAAACTACAGAAATAACCACTTTTCCATATAAACAAGGTCTAAAATCATGTTTGGATTGCACTCTGGATACAATCTGTTAAACGTAACTGTTCAAACTAGATGAGATAGGGACACTATGGACAATTTTCAGCAATTAAACTACAGAAATAACCACTTTTCCATATAAACAAGGTCTAAAATCATGTTTGGATTGCACTCTGGATACAATCTGTTAAACGTAACTGTTCAAACTAGATGAGATAGGGACACTATGGACAATTTTCAGCAATTTGCAGCAATTAAACTACAGAAATAACCACTTTTCCATATAAACAAGGTCTAAAATCATGTTTGGATTGCACTCTGTTAAACGTAACTGTTCAAACTAGATGAGATAGGGACACTATGGACAATTTTCAGCAATTAAACTACAGAAATAACCACTTTTCCATATAAACAAGGTCTAAAATCATGTTTGGATTGCACTCTGGATACAATCTGTTAAACGTAACTGTTCAAACTAGATGAGATAGGGACACTATGGACAATTTTCAGCAATTTGCAGCAATTAAACTACAGAAATAACCACTTTTCCATATAAACAAGGTCTAAAATCATGTTTGGATTGCACTCTGTTAAACGTAACTGTTCAAACTAGATGATAAGGGACACTATGGACAATTTGCAGCAATTTGCAGCAATTAAACTACAGAAATAACCACTTTTCCATATAAACAAGGTCTAAAATCATGTTTGGATTGCACTCTGGACACAATCTGTTAAACGGAACTGTTCAAACTAGATGATAAGGGACACTATGGACAATTTTCAGCAATTAAACTACAGAAATAACCACTTTTCCATATAAACAAGGTCTAAAATCATGTTTGGATTGCACTCTGGATACAATCTGTTAAACGGAACTGTTCAAACTAGATGAGATAGGGACACTATGGACAATTTTCAGCAATTTTCAGCAATTAAACTACAGAAATAACCACTTTTCCATATAAACAAGGTCTAAAATCATGTTTGGATTGCACTCTGTTAAACGTAACTGTTCAAACTAGATGAGATAGGGACACTATGGACAATTTTCAGCAATTAAACTACAGAAATAACCACTTTTCCATATAAACAAGGTCTAAAATCATGTTTGGATTGCACTCTGGATACAATCTGTTAAACGTAACTGTTCAAACTAGATGAGATAGGGACACTATGGACAATTTTCAGCAATTTGCAGCAATTAAACTACAGAAATAACCACTTTTCCATAAAAACATGGTCTAAAATCATGTTTGGATTGCACTCTGGACACAATCTGTTAAACGGAACTGTTCAAACTAGATGAGATAGGGACACTATGGACAATTTGCAGCAATTTGCAGCAATTAAACTACAGAAATAACCACTTTTCCATATAAACAAGGTCTAAAATCATGTTTGGATTGCACTCTGGATACAATCTGTTAAACGGAACTGTTCAAACTAGATGATAAGGGACACTATGGACAATTTTCAGCAATTTGCAGCAATTAAACTACAGAAATAACCACTTTTCCATATAAACAAGGTCTAAAATCATGTTTGGATTGCACTCTGTTAAAAGTAACTGTTCAAACTAGATGAGATAGGGACACTATGGACAATTTTCAGCAATTAAACTACAGAAATAACCACTTTTCCATATAAACAAGGTCTAAAATCATGTTTGGATTGCACCCTGGACACAATCTGTTAAACGGAACTGTTCAAACTAGATGATAAGGGACACTATGGACAATTTTCAGCAATTTGCAGCAAAGAAACTACAGAAATAACCACTTTTCCATATAAACAAGGTCTAAAATCATGTTTGGATTGCACTCTGGATACAATCTGTTAAACGGAACTGTTCAAACTAGATGATAAGGGACACTATGGACAATTTTCAGCAATTTGCAGCAATTAAACTACAGAAATAACCACTTTTCCATATATACAAGGTCTAAAATCATGTTTGGATTGCACTCTGTTAAACGTAACTGTTCAAACTAGATGAGATAGGGACACTATGGACAATTTTCAGCAATTAAACTACAGAAATAACCACTTTTCCATATAAACAAGGTCTAAAATCATGTTTGGATTGCACTCTGGATACAATCTGTTAAACGTAACTGTTCAAACTAGATGAGATAGGGACACTATGGACAATTTTCAGCAATTTGCAGCAATTAAACTACAGAAATAACCACTTTTCCATATAAACAAGGTCTAAAATCATGTTTGGATTGCACTCTGTTAAACGTAACTGTTCAAACTAGATGAGATAGGGACACTATGGACAATTTTCAGCAATTAAACTACAGAAATAACCACTTTTCCATATAAACAAGGTCTAAAATCATGTTTGGATTGCACTCTGGATACAATCTGTCAAACGTAACTGTTCAAACTAGATGAGATAGGGACATTATGGACAATTTTCAGCAATTTGCAGCAATTAAACTACAGAAATAACCACTTTTCCATATAAACAAGGTCTAAAATCATGTTTGGATTGCACTCTGGACACAATCTGTTAAACGGAACTGTTCAAACTAGATGATAAGGGACACTATGGACAATTTTCAGCTATTTGCAGCAAACAAACTACAGAAATAACCACTTTTCCATATAAACAAGGTCTAAAATCATGTTTGGATTGCACTCTGGATACAATCTGTTAAACGGAACTGTTCAAACTAGATGAGATAGGGACACTATGGACAATTTTCAGCAATTAAACTACAGAAATAACCACTTTTCCATATAAACAAGGTCTAAAATCATGTTTGGATTGCACTCTGGATACAATCTGTTAAACGTAACTGTTCAAACTAGATGAGATAGGGACACTATGGACAATTTTCAGCAATTGAACTAACGAAATAACCACTTTTCCATATAAACAAGGTCTAAAATCATGTTTGGATTGCACTCTGTGACGTAGAAGTCCGTCACTGGCCCTTGGCAGCATTTGGTTCTTTAACGCACACACATATTCATCACTCCTCCCTGTGCCATTATACCATAAGTTAACAATGTGGGTCGACACACAAATTACCTTCTGTCTTGGTGCAGGCATTTCACACTTGTCAATGTTCATATTTGAGAGATACAATAATTATTATACTTATCAATGTTGTAGATGAGCGCATTGTTTGTTTGTTCTGTTCCTCTCTCTCCATCTCTGTAGCTTCCGGGTGTGCTGGAAAAGGACCCGAGCTAAGGGAATTGGGTTGGCTTTATAGTGCCTGTCCCAAATGGCTCATTAATGCATATGGGCATATTGAAAGATATTGTCAGTAGTGATGTAATGTTGTAAATGTTATGTTGTGATATTGTTTAAAACCGTGTTGCAATGTATATCCTTTAGTATGTTTAGTTCATGGAAAATGTAGGTTTGTATTGTTAATTGATTAATTAATTAGGGTTAATTGTTCTGAGGGGAGGGGCTAGCCCTACAAAAGGAGCCTCTCTCCAGTCTCTAAGGAGGCATTTTTTGGATTGAGCTGTGGATGGGGCAGCATTGTTTTTAAGCTGTCCCATAAGGTAGACGTTGATGGCAGTACTGTTGTTTTTTGTTCCAGAATCACTTGTAAATAAACACCTTTGCACAGAAGAACTTTTGCGGCTCCGCCATCTTTTTATTTTGATAGAGGTTAGGTTATCCAGTTTATCCTTCTGGCCTACTCTACGTGACACACTCTGTTAAACATAAGTGTTCAAACTAGATGATAGGGACACTATGGACAATTTTCAGCAATTTGCAGCAATTAAACTACAGAAATAACCACTTTTCCATATAAACAAGGTCTAAAATCATGTTTGGATTGCACTCTGGATACAATCTGTTAAACGTAACTGTTCAAACTAGATGAGATAGGGACACTATGGACAATTTGCAGCAATTAAACTACAGAAATAACCACTTTTCCATATAAACAAGGTCTAAAATCATGTTTGGATTGCACTCTGTTAAACGTAACTGTTCAAACTAGATGATAGGGACACTATGGACAATTTTCAGCAATTTGCAGCAATTAAACTACAGAAATAACCACTTTTCCATATAAACAAGGTCTAAAATCATGTTTGGATTGCACTCTGCATACAATCTGTTAAGTTAAGGATATGGCAGACATATGCCCCCTTTGGAGAGATTGGGTACCCCTAGTAAACTGAAAAAAAAATCTGTCAAAAATTGCTAATATATGCAAATAAAAATTATTATTGGATAGAAAACACTCTAAATATTCTAAAACCGTTGGAATTATGTCTGTAAGTATAGCAGAACTCACAGGGCAGGCATTCTTCCAAACTAGTTTTTGTGGCCATGAAAGTTGGAGCAACTTTAACGTCATCGCCCCCACCCTTCCCAACCAGTTATGATTCTGGGGAGACTTTCTATCTCTTCCGCTAGATGTCCTCTTTCAGTAGAGCTTTTAATCGTTCAAATCCCGCGAGAATTGACCCTATGGGAGTGAAATTAGTGCGTGCCACGAGAAAATAGGCTGTGCGTAGGGGCCCGAATTGGTCCCAGCCATTCCTTTGTTCCAGCACTCAAGAGAAGGGCAGACGATGGCCGATTGAATTGAAGTTTGTTTTGTGTGTCTAAAACATCATAAAGCTTGCTTCTGCACTTAGTTTGACCTGTTTAGTCGACATATAATATGTCATTTTGAAGTTTTGATGCGCAACTTTTCCGGACCAGAGGACGTTTTGGGTGCATTTCAGCTGATGTTATTAGCAGTAGCTAATACAAAGACGCAAGACTTGAAACCAAACAATGTATTGGGTAAGTATGAAGCCTTCCAGAACATTCTGAACGAAGACCATCGAAGGTAAGGGAATATTTATGCTTAAATCTGTGTTTCTGTTGACTCCAACATTACGTAGAAATGTAGCTTGGAACTGAGCGCCGTCTCAGCATATTGAATAGTGTGCGATTTCTGTAACGTTAAAAATAAATCTAACAAAGCGGTTGCATAAAGAAGCAGTGTATCTTTCTAACTATATGTAGAACATGTATATTTAGTCAAAGTTTATGATGTCTATTTACGTTATCTTGCCGCGCTACCTAGATTTCCTGCGGGCATTTTTGAGTAATTTCTGAACGTGAACTCACTGTAAATGGACATTTATGGATATAAATGGCATATTATTGAAAAAAAAAATGTACTGTGTAACATGTCATATTACTGTCATCTGATGAAGATTTTCAAAAGGTTAGTGAACGATTTATTTTTTAATCCTGCGTTTGTTGATTGCATGTTTTGGCTATTCAAATGAGCTGTGTCTGGTGGTGGTTTTACATATATATGTGCTATGTATTCACCGTAAAACATTTTAGAAATCTGACTTGCTGGCTAGATGAACAAGGTGTTTATCTTTCATTTGAGCTATTGGACTTGTTAATGTGTGGAGGTTAAATATTTTTAAGAATAGTTTTGCGTTCCATGCGCCACCGTTTCAGCTGAACGTGGGAGGGTTGATTCCCAATTGGGAACCAATATCGTAGACGGGTTAAACGTAACTGTTCAAACTAGATGAGATAGGGACACTATGGACAATTTTCAGCAATTTGCAGCAATTAAACTACAGAAATAACCACTTTTCCATATAAACAAGGTCTAAAATCATGTTTGGTTTGCACTCTGGATACAATCTGTTAAACGGAACTGTTCAAACTAGATGATAGGGACACTATGGACAATTTTCAGCAATTTGCAGCAATTAAACTACAGAAATAACCACTTTTCCATATAAAAAAGGTCTAAAATCATGTTTGGATTGCACTCTGTTAAACGTAACTGTTCAAACTAGATGAGATAGGGACACTATGGACAATTTTCAGAGATTTGCAGCAATTAAACTACAGAAATAACCACTTTTCCATATAAACAAGGTCTAAAATCATGTTTGGAATGCACTCTGTTAAACGTAACTGTTCAAACTAGATGAGATAGGGACACTATGGACAATTTTCAGCAATTTGCAGCAATTAAACTACAGAAATAACCACTTTTCCATATAAACAAGGTCTAAAATCATGTTTGGATTGCACTCTGTTAAACGTAACTGTTCAAACTAGATGAGATAGGGACACTATGGACAATTTTCAGCAATTTGCAGCAATTAAACTACAGAAATAACCACTTTTCCATATAAACAAGGTCTAAAATCATGTTTGGATTGCACTCTGGATACAATCTGTTAAACGTAACTGTTCAAACTAGATGATAGGGACACTATGGACAATTTTCAGCAATTTGCAGCAATTAAACTACAGAAATAACCACTTTTCCATATAAACAAGGTCTAAAATCATGTTTGGATTACACTCTGGACACAATCTGTTAAACGGAACTGTTCAAACTAGATGATAAGGGACACTATGGACAATTTTGAGCAATTTGCAGCAATTTGCAGCAAACAAACTACAGAAATAACCACTTTTCCATATAAACAAGGTCTAAAATCATGTTTGGATTGCACTCTGGATACAATCTGTTAAACGGAACTGTTCAAACTAGATGAGATAGGGACACTATGGACAATTTTCAGCAATTTGCAGCAATTAAACTACAGAAATAACCACTTTTCCATATAAACAAGGTCTAAAATCATGTTTGGATTGCACTCTGTTAAACGTAACTGTTCAAACTAGATGAGATAGGGACACTATGGACAATTTTCAGCAATTAAACTACAGAAATAACCACTTTTCCATATAAACAAGGTCTAAAATCATGTTTGGATTGCACTCTGTTAAACGTAACTGTTCAAACTAGATGAGATAGGGACACTATGGACAATTTGCAGCAATTAAACTACAGAAATAACCACTTTTCCATATAAACAAGGTCTAAAATCATGTTTGGATTGCACTCTGTGACGTAGAAGTCCGTCACTGGCCGCGGGCAGCATTTGGTTCTTTAACGCACACACATATTCATCACTCCTCCCTGCGCCATTATACCATAAGTTAACAATGTGGGTCGACACACAAATTAACTTCTGTCTTGGTGCAGGCATTTCACACTTGTCAATGTTCATATTTGAGAGATACAATAATTATTATACTTATCAATGTTGTGGATGAGCGCATTGTTTGTTTGTTCTGTTCCTCTCTCTCCATCTCTGTAGCTTCCGGGTGTGCTGGAAAAGGACCCGAGCTAAGGGAATTGGGTTGGCTTTATAGTGCCTGTCCCAAATGGCTCATTAATGCATATGGGCATATTGAAAGATATTGTCAGTAGTGATGTAATGTTGTAAATGTGATATTTTTTAAAACCGTGTTGCAATGTATATCCTTTAGTATGTTTAGTTCATGGAAAATGTAGGTTTGTATTGTTAATTGATTAATTAATTAGGGTTAATTGTTCTGAGGGGAGGGGCTAGCCCTACAAAAGGAGCCTCTCTCCAGTCTCTAAGGAGGCATTTTTTGGATTGAGCTGTGGATGTGGCAGCATTGTTTTTAAGCTGTCCCATAAGGTAGACGTTGATGGCAGTACTGTTGTTTTTTTGTTCCGGAATCACTTGTAAATAAACACCTTTGCACAGAAGAACTTTTGCGGCTCCGCCATCTTTTTATTTTGATAGAGGTTAGGTTATCCAGTTTAGCCTTCTGGCCTACTCTACGTGACACACTCTGTTAAACGTAACTGTTCAAACTAGATGATAGGGACACTATGGACAATTTTCAGCAATTTGCAGCAATTAAACTACAGAAATAACCACTTTTCCATATAAACAAGGTCTAAAATCATGTTTGGATTGCACTCTGTTAAACGTAACTGTTCAAACTAGATGAGATAGGGTCACTATGGACAATTTTCAGCAATTAAACTACAGAAATAACCACTTTTCCATATAAACAAGGTCTAAAATCATGTTTGGATTGCACTCTGGATACTATCTGTGAAACGTAACTGTTCAAACTAGATCAGATAGGGACACTATGGACAATTTTCAGCAATTTGCAGCAATTAAACTACAGAAATAACCACTTTTCCATATAAACAAGGTCTAAAATCATGTTTGGATTGCACTCTGGATACAATGTGTTAAACGTAACTGTTCAAACTAGATGAGATGGGGACACTATAGACAATTTTCAGCAATTTGCAGCAATTAAACTACAGAAATAACCACTTTTCCATATAAACAAGGTCTAAAATCATGTTTGGAATGCACTCTGTTAAACGTAACTGTTCAAACTAGATGAGATAGGGACACTATGGACAATTTTCAGCAATTAAACTACAGAAATAACCACTTTTCCATATAAACAAGGTCTAAAATCATGTTTGGATTGCACTCTGTTAAACGTAACTGTTCAAACTAGATGAGATAGGGACACTATGGACAATTTTCAGCAATTTGCAGCAATTAAACTACAGAAATAACCACTTTTCCATATAAACAAGGTCTAAAATCATGTTTGGATTGCACTCTGGATACAATCTGTTAAACGTAACTGTTCAAACTAGATGATAGGGACACTATGGACAATTTTCAGCAATTTGCAGCAATTAAACTATAGAAATAACCACTTTTCCATATAAACAAGGTCTAAAATCATGTTTGGATTACACTCTGGACACAATCTGTTAAACGGAACTGTTCAAACTAGATGATAAGGGACACTATGGACAATTTTGAGCAATTTGCAGCAATTTGCAGCAAACAAACTACAGAAATAACCACTTTTCCATATAAACAAGGTCTAAAATCATGTTTGGATTGCACTCTGGATACAATCTGTTAAACGGAACTGTTCAAACTAGATGAGATAGGGACACTATGGACAATTTTCAGCAATTTGCAGCAATTAAACTACAGAAATAACCACTTTTCCATATAAACAAGGTCTAAAATCATGTTTGGATTGCACTCTGTTAAACGTAACTGTTCAAACTAGATGAGATAGGGACACTATGGACAATTTGCAGCAATTAAACTACAGAAATAACCACTTTTCCATATAAACAAGGTCTAAAATCATGTTTGGATTACACTCTGTTAAACGTAACTGTTCAAACTAGATGAGATAGGGACACTATGGACAATTTTCAGCAATTTGCAGCAATTAAACTACAGAAATAACCACTTTTCCATATAAACAAGGTCTAAAATCATGTTTGGATTGCACTCTGTTAAACATAACTGTTCAAACTAGATGAGATAGGGACACTATGGACAATTTTCAGCAATTTGCAGCAATTAAACTACAGAAATAACCACTTTTCCATATAAACAAGGTCTAAAATCATGTTTGGATTGCACTCTGTTAAACGTAACTGTTCAAACTAGATGAGATAGGGTCACTATGGACAATTTTCAGCAATTAAACTACAGAAATAACCACTTTTCCATATAAACAAGGTCTAAAATCATGTTTGGATTGCACTCTGGATACTATCTGTTAAACGGAACTGTTCAAACTAGATGATAGGGACACTATGGACAATTTGCAGCAATTTGCAGCAATTAAACTACAGAAATAACCACTTTTCCATATAAACAAGGTCTAAAATCATGTTTGGATTGCACTCTGGATACAATCTGTTAAACGGAACTGTTCAAACTAGATGAGATAGGGACACTATGGACAATTTTCAGCAATTTGCAGCAATTAAACTACAGAAATAACCACTTTTCCATATAAACAAGGTCTAAAATCATGTTTGGATTGCACTCTGGATACAATCTGTTAAACGTAACTGTTCAAACTAGAGATAGGGACACTATGGACAATTTTCAGAGATTTGCAGCAATTAAACGACAGAAATAACCACTTTTCCATATAAACAAGGTCTAAAATCATGTTTGGATTGCACTCTGGATACAATCTGTTAAACGTAACTGTTCAAACTAGATGAGATAGGGACACTATGGACAATTTTCAGCAATTTGCAGCAATTAAACTACAGAAATAACCACTTTTCCACGTAAACAAGGTCTAAAATCATGTTTGGATTGCACTCTGGATACAATCTCTTAAACGTAACTGTTCAAACTAGATGAGATAGGGACACTATGGACAATTTTCAGCAATTTGCAGCAATTAAACTACAGAAATAACCACTTTTCCATATAAACAAGGTCTAAAATCATGTTTGGATTGCACTCTGGATACAATCTGTTAAACGTAACTGTTCAAACTAGATGATAGGGACACTATGGACAATTTTCAGCAATTTGCAGCAATTAAACTACAGAAATAACCACTTTTCCATATAAACAAGGTCTAAAATCATGTTTGGATTGCACTCTGGATACAATCTGTTAAGTTAAGGGTATGGCAGACATATGCCCCCTTTGGAGAGATTGGGTACCCCTAGTAAACTGAAAAAAAAATCTGTCAAAAATTGCTAATATATGCAAATAAAAATTATTATTGGATAGAAAACACTCTAAAGATTCGAAAAAACCGTTGGAATTATGTCTGTAAGTATAGCAGAACTCACAGGGCAGGCATTCTTCCAAACTAGTTTTTGTGGCCATGAAAGTTGGAGCAACTTTGACGTCATCGCCCCCACCCTTCCCAACCAGTTATGATTCTGGGGAGACTTTCTATCTCTTCCGCTAGATGTCCTCTTTCAGTAGAGCTTTGAATCGTTCAAATCCCGCGAGAATTGACCCTATGGGAGTGAAATTAGTGCGTGCCACGAGAAAATAGGCTGTGCGTAGGGGCGCGAATTGGTCCCAGCCATTCCTTTGTTCCAGCACTCAAGAGAAGGGCAGACGATGGCCGATTGAATTGAAGTTTGTTTTGTGTGTCTAAAACATCATAAAGCTTGCTTCTGCACTTAGTTTGACCTGTTTAGTCGACATATAATATGTCATTTTGAAGTTTTGATGCGCAACTTTTCCGGACCAGAGGACGTTTTGGGTGCATTTCAGCTGATGTTATTAGCAGTAGCTAATACAAAGACGCAAGACTTGAAACCAAACGATGTATTGGGTAAGTATGAAGCCTTCCAGAACATTCTGAACGAAGACCATCGAAGGTAAGGGAATATTTATGCTTAAATCTGTGTTTCTGTTGACTCCAGAAGAAATGTAGCTTGGAACTGAGCGCCGTCTCAGCATATTGAATAGTGTGCGATTTCTGTAACATTAAAAATAAATCTAACAAAGCGGTTGCATAAAGAAGCAGTGTATCTTTCTAACTATATGTAGAACATGTATATTTAGTCAAAGTTTATGATGTCTATTTACGTTATCTTGCCGCGCTACCTAGATTTCCTGCGGGCATTTTTGAGTAATTTCTGAACGTGAACTCACTGTAAATGGACATTTATGGATATAAATGGCATATTATTGAAAAAAAAAATGTACTGTGTAACATGTCATATTACTGTCATCTGATGAAGATTTTCAAAAGGTTAGTGAACAATTTATTTTTTAATCCTGCGTTTGTTGATTGCATGTTTTGGCTATTCAAATGAGCTGTGTCTGGTGGTGGTTTTACATATATATGTGCTATGTTTTAACCGTAAAACATTTTAGAAATCTGACTTGCTGGCTAGATGAACAATGTGTTTATCTTTCATTTGAGCTATTGGACTTGTTAATGTGTGGAGGTTAAATATTTTTAAGAATATTTTTGCGTTCCATGCGTCACCGTTTCAGCTGAACGTGGGAGGGTTGATTCCCAATTGGGAACCAATATCGTAGACGGGTTAAACGTAACTGTTCAAACTAGATGAGATAGGGACACTATGGACAATTTTCAGCAATTTGCAGCAATTAAACTACAGAAATAATCACTTTTCCATATAAACAAGGTCTAAAATCATGTTTGGATTGCACTCTGTTAAACGTAACTGTTCAAACTAGATGAGATAGGGACACTATGGACAATTTGCAGCAATTAAACTACAGAAATAACCACTTTTCCATATAAACAAGGTCTAAAATCATGTTTGGATTGCACTCTGTGACGTAGAAGTCCGTCACTGGCCGCGGGCAGCATTTGGTTCTTTAACGCACACACATATTCATCACTCCTCCCTGCGCCATTATACCATAAGTTAACAATGTGGGTCGACACACAAATTACCTTCTGTCTTGGTGCAGGCATTTCACACTTGTCAATGTTCATATTTGAGAGATACAATAATTATTATACTTATCAATGTTGTGGATGAGCGCATTGTTTGTTTGTTCTGTTCCTCTCTCTCCATCTCTGTAGCTTCCGGGTGTGCTGGAAAAGGACCCGAGCTAAGGGAATTGGGTTGGCCTGTCCCAAATGGCTCATTAATGCATATGGGCATATTGAAAGATATTGTCAGTAGTGATGTAATGTTGTAAATGTTATGTTGTGATATTGTTTAAAACCGTGTTGCAATGTATATCCTTTAGTATGTTTAGTTCATGGAAAATGTAGGTTTGTATTGTTAATTGATTAATTAATTAGGGTTAATTGTTCTGAGGGGAGGGGCTAGCCCTACAAAAGGAGCCTCTCTCCAGTCTCTAAGGAGGCATTTTTTGGATTGAGCTGTGGATGGGGCAGCATTGTTTTTAAGCTGTCCCATAAGGTAGACGTTTATGGCAGTACTGTTGTTTTTTTGTTCCGGAATCACTTGTAAATAAACACCTTTGCACAGAAGAACTTTTGCGGCTCCGCCATCTTTTTATTTTGATAGAGGTTAGGTTATCCAGTTTAGCCTTCTGGCCTACTCTACGTGACACACTCTGTTAAACGTAACTGTTCAAACTAGATGATAGGGACACTATGGACAATTTTCAGCAATTTGCAGCAATTAAACTACAGAAATAACCACTTTTCCATATAAACAAGGTCTAAAATCATGTTTGGATTGCACTCTGGACACAATCTGTTAAACGGAACTGTTCAAACTAGATGAGATAGGGACACTATGGACAATTTTCAGCAATTAAACTACAGAAATAACCACTTTTCCATATAAACAAGGTCTAAAATCATGTTTGGATTGCACTCTGGATACTATCTGTCAAACGTAACTGTTCAAACTAGATCAGATAGGGACACTATGGACAATTTTCAGCAATTTGCAGCAATTAAACTACAGAAATAACCACTTTTCCATATAAACAAGGTCTAAAATCATGTTTGGATTGCACTCTGGATACAATATGTTAAACGTAACTGTTCAAACTAGATGAGATGGGGACACTATAGACAATTTTCAGCAATTTGCAGCAATTAAACTACAGAAATAACCACTTTTCCATATAAACAAGGTCTAAAATCATGTTTGGATTACACTCTGTTAAACGTAACTGTTCAAACTAGATGAGATAGGGACACTATGGACAATTTTCAGCAATTTGCAGCAATTAAACTACAGAAATAACCACTTTTCCATATAAACAAGGTCTAAAATCATGTTTGGATTGCACTCTGTTAAACATAACTGTTCAAACTAGATGAGATAGGGACACTATGGACAATTTTCAGCAATTTGCAGCAATTAAACTACAGAAATAATCACTTTTCAACATAAACAAGGTCTAAAATCATGTTTGGATTGCACTCTGTTAAACGTAACTGTTCAAACTAGATGAGATAGGGTCACTATGGACAATTTTCAGCAATTAAACTACAGAAATAACCACTTTTCCATATAAACAAGGTCTAAAATCATGTTTGGATTGCACTCTGGATACTATCTGTTAAACGGAACTGTTCAAACTAGATGATAGGGACACTATGGACAATTTTCAGCAATTTGCAGCAATTAAAATACAGAAATAACCACTTTTCCATATAAACAAGGTCTAAAATCATGTTTGGATTGCACTCTGGATACAATCTGTTAAACGTAACTGTTCAAACTAGATGAGATAGGGACACTATGGACAATTTTCAGCAATTTGCAGCAATTAAACTACAGAAATAACCACTTTTCCACGTAAACAAGGTCTAAAATCATGTTTGGATTGCACTCTGGATACAATCTCTTAAACGTAACTGTTCAAACTAGATGAGATAGGGACACTATGGACAATTTTCAGCAATTTGCAGCAATTAAACTACAGAAATAACCACTTTTCCATATAAACAAGGTCTAAAATCATGTTTGGATTGCACTCTGGATACAATCTGTTAAACGTAACTGTTCAAACTAGATGATAGGGACACTATGGACAATTTTCAGCAATTTGCAGCAATTAAACTACAGAAATAACCACTTTTCCATATAAACAAGGTCTAAAATCATGTTTGGATTGCACTCTGGATACAATCTGTTAAGTTAAGGGTATGGCAGACATATGCCCCCTTTGGAGAGATTGGGTACCCCTAGTAAACTGAAAAAAAAATCTGTCAAAAATTGCTAATATATGCAAATAAAAATTATTATTGGATAGAAAACACTCTAAAGATTCGAAAAAACCGTTGGAATTATGTCTGTAAGTATAGCAGAACTCACAGGGCAGGCATTCTTCCAAACTAGTTTTTGTGGCCATGAAAGTTGGAGCAACTTTGACGTCATCGCCCCCACCCTTCCCAACCAGTTATGATTCTGGGGAGACTTTCTATCTCTTCCGCTAGATGTCCTCTTTCAGTAGAGCTTTGAATCGTTCAAATCCCGCGAGAATTGACCCTATGGGAGTGAAATTAGTGCGTGCCACGAGAAAATAGGCTGTGCGTAGGGGCGCGAATTGGTCCCAGCCATTCCTTTGTTCCAGCACTCAAGAGAAGGGCAGACGATGGCCGATTGAATTGAAGTTTGTTTTGTGTGTCTAAAACATCATAAAGCTTGCTTCTGCACTTAGTTTGACCTGTTTAGTCGACATATAATATGTCATTTTGAAGTTTTGATGCGCAACTTTTCCGGACCAGAGGACGTTTTGGGTGCATTTCAGCTGATGTTATTAGCAGTAGCTAATACAAAGACGCAAGACTTGAAACCAAACGATGTATTGGGTAAGTATGAAGCCTTCCAGAACATTCTGAACGAAGACCATCGAAGGTAAGGGAATATTTATGCTTAAATCTGTGTTTCTGTTGACTCCAGAAGAAATGTAGCTTGGAACAGAGCGCCGTCTCAGCATATTGAATAGTGTGCGATTTCTGTAACATTAAAAATAAATCTAACAAAGCGGTTGCATAAAGAAGCAGTGTATCTTTCTAACTATATGTAGAACATGTATATTTAGTCAAAGTTTATGATGTCTATTTACGTTATCTTGCCGCGCTACCTAGATTTCCTGCGGGCATTTTTGAGTAATTTCTGAACGTGAACTCACTGTAAATGGACATTTATGGATATAAATGGCATATTATTGAAAAAAAAAATGTACTGTGTAACATGTCATATTACTGTCATCTGATGAAGATTTTCAAAAGGTTAGTGAACAATTTATTTTTTAATCCTGCGTTTGTTGATTGCATGTTTTGGCTATTCAAATGAGCTGTGTCTGGTGGTGGTTTTACATATATATGTGCTATGTTTTAACCGTAAAACATTTTAGAAATCTGACTTGCTGGCTAGATGAACAATGTGTTTATCTTTCATTTGAGCTATTGGACTTGTTAATGTGTGGAGGTTAAATATTTTTAAGAATATTTTTGCGTTCCATGCGTCACCGTTTCAGCTGAACGTGGGAGGGTTGATTCCCAATTGGGAACCAATATCGTAGACGGGTTAAACGTAACTGTTCAAACTAGATGAGATAGGGACACTATGGACAATTTTCAGCAATTTGCAGCAATTAAACTACAGAAATAATCACTTTTCCATATAAACAAGGTCTAAAATCATGTTTGGATTGCACTCTGTTAAACGTAACTGTTCAAACTAGATGAGATAGGGACACTATGGACAATTTGCAGCAATTAAACTACAGAAATAACCACTTTTCCATATAAACAAGGTCTAAAATCATGTTTGGATTGCACTCTGTGACGTAGAAGTCCGTCACTGGCCGCGGGCAGCATTTGGTTCTTTAACGCACACACATATTCATCACTCCTCCCTGCGCCATTATACCATAAGTTAACAATGTGGGTCGACACACAAATTACCTTCTGTCTTGGTGCAGGCATTTCACACTTGTCAATGTTCATATTTGAGAGATACAATAATTATTATACTTATCAATGTTGTGGATGAGCGCATTGTTTGTTTGTTCTGTTCCTCTCTCTCCATCTCTGTAGCTTCCGGGTGTGCTGGAAAAGGACCCGAGCTAAGGGAATTGGGTTGGCCTGTCCCAAATGGCTCATTAATGCATATGGGCATATTGAAAGATATTGTCAGTAGTGATGTAATGTTGTAAATGTTATGTTGTGATATTGTTTAAAACCGTGTTGCAATGTATATCCTTTAGTATGTTTAGTTCATGGAAAATGTAGGTTTGTATTGTTAATTGATTAATTAATTAGGGTTAATTGTTCTGAGGGGAGGGGCTAGCCCTACAAAAGGAGCCTCTCTCCAGTCTCTAAGGAGGCATTTTTTGGATTGAGCTGTGGATGGGGCAGCATTGTTTTTAAGCTGTCCCATAAGGTAGACGTTTATGGCAGTACTGTTGTTTTTTTGTTCCGGAATCACTTGTAAATAAACACCTTTGCACAGAAGAACTTTTGCGGCTCCGCCATCTTTTTATTTTGATAGAGGTTAGGTTATCCAGTTTAGCCTTCTGGCCTACTCTACGTGACACACTCTGTTAAACGTAACTGTTCAAACTAGATGATAGGGACACTATGGACAATTTTCAGCAATTTGCAGCAATTAAACTACAGAAATAACCACTTTTCCATATAAACAAGGTCTAAAATCATGTTTGGATTGCACTCTGGACACAATCTGTTAAACGGAACTGTTCAAACTAGATGAGATAGGGACACTATGGACAATTTTCAGCAATTAAACTACAGAAATAACCACTTTTCCATATAAACAAGGTCTAAAATCATGTTTGGATTGCACTCTGGATACTATCTGTCAAACGTAACTGTTCAAACTAGATCAGATAGGGACACTATGGACAATTTTCAGCAATTTGCAGCAATTAAACTACAGAAATAACCACTTTTCCATATAAACAAGGTCTAAAATCATGTTTGGATTGCACTCTGGATACAATATGTTAAACGTAACTGTTCAAACTAGATGAGATGGGGACACTATAGACAATTTTCAGCAATTTGCAGCAATTAAACTACAGAAATAACCACTTTTCCATATAAACAAGGTCTAAAATCATGTTTGGATTACACTCTGTTAAACGTAACTGTTCAAACTAGATGAGATAGGGACACTATGGACAATTTTCAGCAATTTGCAGCAATTAAACTACAGAAATAACCACTTTTCCATATAAACAAGGTCTAAAATCATGTTTGGATTGCACTCTGTTAAACATAACTGTTCAAACTAGATGAGATAGGGACACTATGGACAATTTTCAGCAATTTGCAGCAATTAAACTACAGAAATAATCACTTTTCAACATAAACAAGGTCTAAAATCATGTTTGGATTGCACTCTGTTAAACGTAACTGTTCAAACTAGATGAGATAGGGTCACTATGGACAATTTTCAGCAATTAAACTACAGAAATAACCACTTTTCCATATAAACAAGGTCTAAAATCATGTTTGGATTGCACTCTGGATACTATCTGTTAAACGGAACTGTTCAAACTAGATGATAGGGACACTATGGACAATTTTCAGCAATTTGCAGCAATTAAAATACAGAAATAACCACTTTTCCATATAAACAAGGTCTAAAATCATGTTTGGATTGCACTCTGGATACAATCTGTTAAACGTAACTGTTCAAACTAGATGAGATAGGGACACTATGGACAATTTTCAGCAATTAAACTACAGAAATAACCACTTTTCCATATAAACAAGGTCTAAATCATGTTTGGATTGCACTCTGTTAAACGTAACTGTTCAAACTAGATGATAGGGACACTATGGACAATTTTCAGCAATTTGCAGCAATTAAACTACAGAAATAACCACTTTTCCATATAAACAAGGTCTAAAATCATGTTTGGATTGCACTCTGGATACAATCTGTCAAACGTAACTGTTCAAACTAGATGAGATAGGGACACTATGGACAATTTTCAGCAATTTGCAGCAATTAAACTACAGAAATAACCACTTTTCCATATAAACAAGGTCTAAAATCATGTTTGGATTGCACTCTGGATACAATCTGTTAAACGTTACTGTTCAAACTAGATGAGATAGGGACACTATGGACAATTTTCAGCAATTAAACTACAGAAATAACCACTTTTCCATATAAACAAGGTCTAAAATCATGTTTGGATTGCACTCTGTTAAACGTAACTGTTCAAACTAGATGAGATAGGGACACTATGGACAATTTTCAGCAATTTGCAGCAATTAAACTACAGAAATAACCACTTTTCCATATAAACAAGGTCTAAAATCATGTTTGGATTGCACTCTGTTAAACGTAACTGTTCAAACTAGATGATAGGGACACTATGGACAATTTTCAGCAATTTGCAGCAATTAAACTACAGAAATAACCACTTTTCCATATAAACAAGGTCTAAAATCATGTTTGGATTGCACTCTGTTAAACGTAACTGTTCAAACTAGATGAGATAGGGACACTATGGACAATTTTCAGCAATTTGCAGCAATTAAACTACAGAAATAACCACTTTTCCATATAAACAAGGTCTAAAATCATGTTTGGATTGCACTCTGTTAAACATAACTGTTCAAACTAGATGAGATAGGGACACTATGGACAATTTTCAGCAATTTGCAGCAATTAAACTACAGAAATAATCACTTTTCAACATAAACAAGGTCTAAAATCATGTTTGGATTGCACTCTGTTAAACGTAACTGTTCAAACTAGATGAGATAGGGTCACTATGGACAATTTTCAGCAATTAAACTACAGAAATAACCACTTTTCCATATAAACAAGGTCTAAAATCATGTTTGGATTGCACTCTGGATACTATCTGTTAAACGGAACTGTTCAAACTAGATGATAGGGACACTATGGACAACTTTCAGCAATTTGCAGCAATTAAAATACAGAAATAACCACTTTTCCATATAAACAAGGTCTAAAATCATGTTTGGATTGCACTCTGGATACAATCTGTTAAACGTAACTGTTCAAACTAGATGAGATAGGGACACTATGGACAATTTTCAGCAATTAAACTACAGAAATAACCACTTTTCCATATAAACAAGGTCTAAATCATGTTTGGATTGCACTCTGTTAAACGTAACTGTTCAAACTAGATGATAGGGACACTATGGACAATTTTCAGCAATTTGCAGCAATTAAACTACAGAAATAACCACTTTTCCATATAAACAAGGTCTAAAATCATGTTTGGATTGCACTCTGGATACAATCTGTCAAACGTAACTGTTCAAACTAGATGAGATAGGGACACTATGGACAATTTTCAGCAATTTGCAGCAATTAAACTACAGAAATAACCACTTTTCCATATAAACAAGGTCTAAAATCATGTTTGGATTGCACTCTGGATACAATCTGTTAAACGTTACTGTTCAAACTAGATGAGATAGGGACACTATGGACAATTTTCAGCAATTAAACTACAGAAATAACCACTTTTCCATATAAACAAGGTCTAAAATCATGTTTGGATTGCACTCTGTTAAACGTAACTGTTCAAACTAGATGAGATAGGGACACTATGGACAATTTTCAGCAATTTGCAGCAATTAAACTACAGAAATAACCACTTTTCCATATAAACAAGGTCTAAAATCATGTTTGGATTGCACTCTGTTAAACGTAACTGTTCAAACTAGATGATAGGGACACTATGGACAATTTTCAGCAATTTGCAGCAATTAAACTACAGAAATAACCACTTTTCCATATAAACAAGGTCTAAAATCATGTTTGGATTGCACTCTGTTAAACGTAACTGTTCAAACTAGATGATAGGGACACTATGGACAATTTTCAGCAATTAAACTACAGAAATAACCACTTTTCCATATAAACAAGGTCTAAAATCATGTTTGGATTGCACTCTTAAACGTAACTGTTCAAACTAGATGAGATAGGGACACTATGGACAATTTTCAGCAATTTGCAGCAATTAAACTACAGAAATAACCACTTTTCCATATAAACAAGGTCTAAAATCATGTTTGTATTGCACTCTGTTAAACTTAACTGTTCAAACTAGATGAGATAGGGACACTATGGACAATTTTCAGCAATTAAACTACAGAAATAACCACTTTTCCATATAAACAAGGTCTAAAATCATGTTTGGATTGCACTCTGTTAAACGTAACTGTTCAAACTAGATGATAGGGACACTATGGACAATTTTCAGCAATTTGCAGCAATTAAACTACAGAAATAACCACTTTTCCATATAAACAAGGTCTAAAATCATGTTTGGATTGCACTCTGGATACAATCTGTCAAACGTAACTGTTCAAACTAGATGAGATAGGGACACTATGGACAATTTTCAGCAATTTGCAGCAATTAAACTACAGAAATAACCACTTTTCCATATAAACAAGGTCTAAAATCATGTTTGGATTGCACTCTGGATACAATCTGTTAAACGTTACTGTTCAAACTAGATGAGATAGGGACACTATGGACAATTTTCAGCAATTAAACTACAGAAATAACCACTTTTCCATATAAACAAGGTCTAAAATCATGTTTGGATTGCACTCTGTTAAACGTAACTGTTCAAACTAGATGAGATAGGGACACTATGGACAATTTTCAGCAATTTGCAGCAATTAAACTACAGAAATAACCACTTTTCCATATAAACAAGGTCTAAAATCATGTTTGGATTGCACTCTGTTAAACGTAACTGTTCAAACTAGATGATAGGGACACTATGGACAATTTTCAGCAATTTGCAGCAATTAAACTACAGAAATAACCACTTTTCCATATAAACAAGGTCTAAAATCATGTTTGGATTGCACTCTGTTAAACGTAACTGTTCAAACTAGATGATAGGGACACTATGGACAATTTTCAGCAATTAAACTACAGAAATAACCACTTTTCCATATAAACAAGGTCTAAAATCATGTTTGGATTGCACTCTTAAACGTAACTGTTCAAACTAGATGAGATAGGGACACTATGGACAATTTTCAGCAATTTGCAGCAATTAAACTACAGAAATAACCACTTTTCCATATAAACAAGGTCTAAAATCATGTTTGTATTGCACTCTGTTAAACTTAACTGTTCAAACTAGATGAGATAGGGACACTATGGACAATTTTCAGCAATTAAACTACAGAAATAACCACTTTTCCATATAAACAAGGTCTAAAATCATGTTTGGATTGCACTCTGTTAAACGTAACTGTTCAAACTAGATGATAGGGACACTATGGACAATTTTCAGCAATTTGCAGCAATTAAACTACAGAAATAACCACTTTTCCATATAAACAAGGTCTAAAATCATGTTTGGATTGCACTCTGGATACAATCTGTCAAACGTAACTGTTCAAACTAGATGAGATAGGGACACTATGGACAATTTTCAGCAATTTGCAGCAATTAAACTACAGAAATAACCACTTTTCCATATAAACAAGGTCTAAAATCATGTTTGGATTGCACTCTGGATACAATCTGTTAAACGTTACTGTTCAAACTAGATGAGATAGGGACACTATGGACAATTTTCAGCAATTAAACTACAGAAATAACCACTTTTCCATATAAACAAGGTCTAAAATCATGTTTGGATTGCACTCTGGATACAATCTGTTAAACGTAACTGTTCAAACTAGATGAGATAGGGACACTATGGACAATTTTCAGCAATTTGCAGCAATTAAACTACAGAAATAACCACTTTTCCATATAAACAAGGTCTAAAATCATGTTTGGATTGCACTCTGTTAAACGTAACTGTTCAAACTAGATGATAGGGACACTATGGACAATTTTCAGCAATTTGCAGCAATTAAACTACAGAAATAACCACTTTTCCATATAAACAAGGTCTAAAATCATGTTTGGATTGCACTCTGTTAAACGAAACTGTTCAAACTTGATGATAGGGACACTATGGACAATTTTCAGCAATTTGCAGCAATTAAACTACAGAAATAACCACTTTTCCATATAAACAAGGTCTAAAATCATGTTTGGATTGCACTCTGGATACAATCTGTTAAACGTAACTGTTCAAACTAGATGAGATAGGGACACTATGGACAATTTTCAGCAATTTGCAGCAATTAAAAACAGAAATAACCATTTTTCCATATAAACAAGGTCTAAAATCATGGTTGGATTGCACTCTGGATACAATCTGTTCAACGTTACTGTTCAAACTAGATGAGATAGGGACACTATGGACAATTTTCAGCAATTAAACTACAGAAATAACCACTTTTCCATATAAACAAGGTCTAAAATCATGTTTGGATTGCACTCTGTTAAACGTAACTGTTCAAACTAGATGAGATAGGGACACTATGGACAATTTTCAGCAATTTGCAGCAATTAAACTACAGAAATAACCACTTTTCCATATAAACAAGGTCTAAAATAATGTTTGGATTGCACTCTGTTAAACGTAACTGTTCAAACTAGATGATAGGGACACTATGGACAATTTTCAGCAATTTGCAGCAATTAAACTACAGAAATAACCACTTTTCCATATAAACAAGGTCTAAAATCATGTTTGGATTGCACTCTGGATACAATCTGTTAAACGTAACTGTTCAAACTAGATGAGATAGGGACACTATGGACAATTTTCAGCAATTTGCAGCAATTAAAAACAGAAATAACCACTTTTCCATATAAACAAGGTCTAAAATCATGTTTGGATTGCACTCTGTTAAACTTAACTGTTCAAACTAGATGAGATAGGGACACTATGGACAATTTTCAGCAATTAAACTACAGAAATAACCACTTTTCCATATAAACAAGGTCTAAAATCATGTTTGAATTGCACTCTGTTAAACGTAACTGTTCAAACTAGATGATAGGGACACTATGGACAATTTTCAGCAATTTGCAGCAATTAAACTACAGAAATAACCACTTTTCCATATAAACAAGGTCTAAAATCATGTTTGGATTGCACTCTGTTAAACGTAACTGTTCAAACTAGATGATAGGGACACTATGGACAATTTTCAGCAATTTGCAGCAATTAAACTACAGAAATAACCACTTTTCCATATAAACAAGGTCTAAAATCATGTTTGGATTGCACTCTGGATACAATCTGTTAAACGTAACTGTTCAAACTAGATGAGATAGGGACACTATGGACAATTTTCAGCAATTTGCAGCAATTAAACTACAGAAATAACCACTTTTCCATATAAACAAGGTATAAAATCATGTTTGGATTGCACTCTGTTAAACGTAACTGTTCAAACTAGATGATAGGGACACTATGGACAATTTTCAGCAATTAAACTACAGAAATAACCACTTTTCCATATAAACAAGGTCTAAAATCATGTTTGGATTGCACTCTTAAACGTAACTGTTCAAACTAGATGATAGGGACACTATGGACAATTTTCAGCAATTTGCAGCAATTAAACTACAGAAATAACCACTTTTCCATATAAACAAGGTCTAAAATCATGTTTGGATTGCACTCTGTTAAACGTAACTGTTCAAACTAGATGAGATAGGGACACTATGGACAATTTTCAGCAATTTGCAGCAATTAAACTACAGAAATAACCACTTTTCAATATAAACAAGGTCTAAAATCATGTTTGGATTGCACTCTGGATACAATCTGTTAAACGGAACTGTTCAAACTAGATGATAGGGACACTATGGACAATTTTCAGCAATTTGCAGCAATTAAACTACAGAAATAACCACTTTTCCATATAAACAAGGTCTAAAATCATGTTTGGATTGCACTCTGGATACAATCTGTTAAACGTAACTGTTCAAACTAGATGAGATAGGGACACTATGGACAATTTTCAGCAATTTGCAGCAATTAAACTACAGAAATAACCACTTTTCCATATAAACAAGGTCTAAAATCATGTTTGGATTGCACTCTGGATACAATCTGTTAAACGGAACTGTTCAAACTAGATGATAGGGACACTATGGACAATTTTTAGCAATTAAACTACAGAAATAACCACTTTTCCATATAAACAAGGTATAAAATCATGTTTGGATTGCACTCTGTTAAACGTAACTGTTCAAACTAGATGATAGGGACACTATGGACAATTTTCAGCAATTTGCAGCAATTAAACTACAGAAATAACCACTTTTCCATATAAACAAGGTCTAAAATCATGTTTGGATTGCACTCTGGATACAATCTGTTAAACGTAACTGTTCAAACTAGATGAGATAGGGACACTATGGACAATTTTCAGCAATTTGCAGCAATTAAACTACAGAAATAACCACTTTTCCATATAAACAAGGTATAAAATCATGTTT
Source organism: Oncorhynchus mykiss (assembly GCF_057628025.1). Taxonomy (NCBI): domain Eukaryota; kingdom Metazoa; phylum Chordata; class Actinopteri; order Salmoniformes; family Salmonidae; genus Oncorhynchus; species Oncorhynchus mykiss. The sequence continues at coordinate 45,626,968 of NC_143046.1, forward strand.
GGATTGCACTCTGTTAAACGTAACTGTTCAAACTAGATGATAGGGACACTATGGACAATTTTCAGCAATTAAACTACAGAAATAACCACTTTTCCATAGAAACAAGGTCTAAAATCATGTTTGGATTGCACTCTTAAACGTAACTGTTCAAACTAGATGATAGGGACACTATGGACAATTTTCAGCAATTTGCAGCAATTAAACTACAGAAATAACCACTTTTCCATATAAACAAGGTCTAAAATCATGTTTGGATTGCACTCTGTTAAACGTAACTGTTCAAACTAGATGAGATAGGGACACTATGGACAATTTTCAGCAATTTGCAGCAATTAAACTACAGAAATAACCACTTTTCAATATAAACAAGGTCTAAAATCATGTTTGGATTGCACTCTGGATACAATCTGTTAAACGGAACTGTTCAAACTAGATGATAGGGACACTATGGACAATTTTCAGCAATTTGCAGCAATTAAACTACAGAAATAACCACTTTTCCATATAAACAAGGTCTAAAATCATGTTTGGATTGCACTCTGGATACAATCTGTTAAACGTAACTGGTCAAACTAGATGAGATAGGGACACTATGGACAATTTTCAGCAATTTGCAGCAATTAAACTACAGAAATAACCACTTTTCCATATAAACAAGGTCTAAAATCATGTTTGGATTGCACTCTGGATACAATCTGTTAAACGGAACTGTTCAAACTAGATGATAGGGACACTATGGACAATTTTTAGCAATTAAACTACAGAAATAACCACTTTTCCATATAAACAAGGTATAAAATCATGTTTGGATTGCACTCTGTTAAACGTAACTGTTCAAACTAGATGATAGGGACACTATGGACAATTTTCAGCAATTTGCAGCAATTAAACTACAGAAATAACCACTTTTCCATATAAACAAGGTCTAAAATCATGTTTGGATTGCACTCTGTTAAACGTAACTGTTCAAACTAGATGATAGGGACACTATGGACAATTTTCAGCAATTTGCAGCAATTAAACTACAGAAATAACCACTTTTCCATATAAACAAGGTCTAAAATCATGTTTGGATTGCACTCTGGATACAACCTGTTAAACGTAACTGTTCAAACTAGATGAGATAGGGACACTATGGACAATTTTCAGCAATTTGCAGCAATTAAAAACAGAAATAACCACTTTTCCATATAAACAAGGTCTAAAATCATGTTTGGATTGCACTCTGGATACAATCTGTTAAACGGAACTGTTCAAACTAGATGATAGGGACACTATGGACAATTTTTAGCAATTAAACTACAGAAATAACCACTTTTCCATATAAACAAGGTCTAAAATCATGTTTGGATTGCACTCTGGATACAATCTGTTAAACGTAACTGTTCAAACTAGATGATAAGGGACACTATGGACAATTTTCAGCAATTTGCAGCAATTAAACTACAGAAATAACCACTTTTCCATATAAACAAGGTCTAAAATCATGTTTGGATTGCACTCTGGATACAATTTTTCAAACGTAACTGTTCAAACTAGATGAGATAGGGACACTATGGACAATTTTCAGCAATTTGCAGCAATTAAACTACAGAAATAATCACTTTTCAATATAAACAAGGTCTAAAATCATGTTTGGATTGCACTCTGGATACAATCTGTTAAACGGAACTGTTCAAACTAGATGATAGGGACACTATGGACAATTTTCAGCAATTTGCAGCAATTAAACTACAGAAATAACCACTTTTCCATATAAACAAGGTCTAAAATCATGTTTGGATTGCACTCTGGATACAATCTGTTAAACGTAACTGTTCAAACTAGATGAGATAGGGACACTATGGACAATTTTCAGCAATTTGCAGCAATTAAAAACAGAAATAACCACTTTTCCGTATAAACAAGGTCTAAAATCATGTTTGGATTGCACTCTGTTAAACGTAACTGTTCAAACTAGATGAGATAGGGACACTATGGACAATTTTCAGCAATTAAACTACAGAAATAACCACTTTTCCATATAAACAAGGTCTAAAATCATGTTTGGATTGCACTCTGGATACAATCTGTTAAACGTAACTGTTCAAACTAGATGAGATAGGGACACTATGGACAATTTTCAGCAATTTGCAGCAATTAAAAACAGAAATAACCACTTTTCCATATAAACAAGGTCTAAAATCACGTTTGGATTGCACTCTGGATACAATCTGTTAAACGGAACTGTTCAAACTAGATGATAGGGACACTATGGACAATTTTTAGCAATTAAACTACAGAAATAACCACTTTTCCATATAAACAAGGTCTAAAATCATGTTTGGATTGCACTCTGGATACAATTTTTCAAACGTAACTGTTCAAACTAGATGAGATAGGGACACTATGGACAATTTTCAGCAATTTGCAGCAATTAAACTACAGAAATAATCACTTTTCAATATAAACAAGGTCTAAAATCATGTTTGGATTGCACTCTGGATACAATCTGTTAAACGGAACTGTTCAAACTAGATGATAGGGACACTATGGACAATTTTCAGCAATTTGCAGCAATTAAACTACAGAAATAACCACTTTTCCATATAAACAAGGTCTAAAATCATGTTTGGATTGCACTCTGGATACAATCTGTTAAACGTAACTGTTCAAACTAGATGAGATAGGGACACTATGGACAATTTTCAGCAATTTGCAGACATTAAACTACAGAAATAACCACTTTTCCATATAAACAAGGTCTAAAATCATGTTTGGATTGCACTCTGGATACAATCTGTTAAACGTAACTGTTCAAACTAGATGAGATAGGGACACTATGGACAATTTTCAGCAATTTGCAGCAATTAAACTACAGAAATAATCACTTTTCAATATAAACAAGGTCTAAAATCATGTTTGGATTGCACTCTGGATACAATCTGTTAAACGGAACTGTTCAAACTAGATGATAGGGACACTATGGACAATTTTCAGCAATTTGCAGCAATTAAACTACAGAAATAACCACTTTTCCATATAAACAAGGTCTAAAATCATGTTTGGATTGCACTCTGGATACAATCTGTTAAACGTAACTGTTCAAACTAGATGAGATAGGGACACTATGGACAATTTTCAGCAATTTGCAGACATTAAACTACAGAAATAACCACTTTTCCATATAAACAAGGTCTAAAATCATGTTTGGATTGCACTCTGTTAAACGTAACTGTTCAAACTAGATGATAGGAACACTATGGACAATTTTCAGCAATTTGCAGCAATTGAACTACAGAAATAACCACTTTTCCATATAAACAAGGTCTAAAATCATGTTTGGATTGCACTCTGGATACAATCTGTTAAACGTAACTGTTCAAACTAGATGAGATAGGGACACTATGGACAATTTTCAGCAATTTGCAGCAATTAAAAACAGAAATAACCACTTTTCCGTATAAACAACGTCTAAAATCATGTTTGGATTGCACTCTGTTAAACGTAACTGTTCAAACTAGATGAGATAGGGACACTATGGACAATTTTCAGCAATTAAACTACAGAAATAACCACTTTTCCATATAAACAAGGTCTAAAATCATGTTTGGATTGCACTCTGGATACAATCTGTTAAACGTAACTGTTCAAACTAGATGAGATAGGGACACTATGGACAATTTTCAGCAATTTGCAGCAATTAAAAACAGAAATAACCACTTTTCCATATAAACAAGGTCTAAAATCATGTTTGGATTGCACTCTGGATACAATCTGTTAAACGTAACTGTTCAAACTAGATGAGATAGGGACACTATGGACAATTTTCAGCAATTTGCAGCAATTAAAAACAGAAATAACCACTTTTCCGTATAAACAAGGTCTAAAATCATGTTTGGATTGCACTCTGTTAAACGTAACTGTTCAAACTAGATGAGATAGGGACACTATGGACAATTTTCAGCAATTAAACTACAGAAATAACCACTTTTCCATATAAACAAGGTCTAAAATCATGTTTGGATTGCACTCTGGATACAATCTGTTAAACGTAACTGTTCAAACTAGATGAGATAGGGATACTATGGACAATTTTCAGCAATTTGCAGCAATTAAAAACAGAAATAACCACTTTTCCATATAAACAAGGTCTAAAATCATGTTTGGATTGCACTCTGTTAAACGTAACTGTTCAAACTAGATGAGATAGGGACACTATGGACAATTTGCAGCAATTAAACTACAGAAATAACCACTTTTCCATATAAACAAGGTCTAAAATCAGTTTGGATTGCACTCTGTTAAACGTAACTGTTCAAACTAGATGAGATAGGGACACTATGGACAATTTTCAGCAATTAAACTACAGAAATAACCACTTTTCCATATAAACAAGGTCTAAAATCATGTTTGGATTGCACTCTGGATACAATCTGTTAAATAGGGACACTATGGACAATTTTCAGCAATTTGCAGCAATTAAAAACAGAAATAACCACTTTTCCATATAAACAAGGTATAAAATCATGTTTGGATTGCACTCTGTTAAACGTAACTGTTCAAACTAGATGATAGGGACACTATGGACAATTTTCAGCAATTTGCAGCAATTAAACTACAGAAATAATCACTTTTCCATATAAACAAGGTCTAAAATCATGTTTGGATTGCACTCTGTTAAACGTAACTGTTCAAACTAGATGATAGGGACACTATGGACAATTTTCAGCAATTTGCAGCAATTAAACTACAGAAATAACCACTTTTCCATATAAACAAGGTCTAAAATCATGTTTGGATTGCACTCTGGATACAATCTGTTAAACGTAACTGTTCAAACTAGATGAGATAGGGACACTATGGACAATTTTCAGCAATTTGCAGCAATTAAAAACAGAAATAACCACTTTTCCGTATAAACAAGGTCTAAAATCATGTTTGGATTGCACTCTGTTAAACGTAACTGTTCAAACTAGATGAGATAGGGACACTATGGACAATTTTCAGCAATTAAACTACAGAAATAACCACTTTTCCATATAAACAAGGTCTAAAATCATGTTTGGATTGCACTCTGGATACAATCTGTTAAACGTAACTGTTCAAACTAGATGAGATAGGGATACTATGGACAATTTTCAGCAATTTGCAGCAATTAAAAACAGAAATAACCACTTTTCCATATAAACAAGGTCTAAAATCATGTTTGGATTGCACTCTGTTAAACGTAACTGTTCAAACTAGATGAGATAGGGACACTATGGACAATTTGCAGCAATTAAACTACAGAAATAACCACTTTTCCATATAAACAAGGTCTAAAATCATGTTTGGATTGCACTCTGTTAAACGTAACTGTTCAAACTAGATGAGATAGGGACACTATGGACAATTTTCAGCAATTAAACTACAGAAATAACCACTTTTCCATATAAACAAGGTCTAAAATCATGTTTGGATTGCACTCTGGATACAATCTGTTAAATAGGGACACTATGGACAATTTTCAGCAATTTGCAGCAATTAAAAACAGAAATAACCACTTTTCCATATAAACAAGGTATAAAATCATGTTTGGATTGCACTCTGTTAAACGTAACTGTTCAAACTAGATGATAGGGACACTATGGACAATTTTCAGCAATTAAACTACAGAAATAACCACTTTTCCATATAAACAAGGTCTAAAATCATGTTTGGATTGCACTCTTAAACGTAACTGTTCAAACTAGATGATAGGGACACTATGGACAATTTTCAGCAATTTGCAGCAATTAAACTACAGAAATAACCACTTTTCCATATAAACAAGGTCTAAAATCATGTTTGGATTGCACTCTGTTAAACGTAACTGTTCAAACTAGATGAGATAGGGACACTATGGACAATTTTCAGCAATTTGCAGCAATTAAACTACAGAAATAACCACTTTTCAATATAAACAAGGTCTAAAATCATGTTTGGATTGCACTCTGGATACAATCTGTTAAACGGAACTGTTCAAACTAGATGATAGGGACACTATGGACAATTTTCAGCAATTTGCAGCAATTAAACTACAGAAATAACCACTTTTCCATATAAACAAGGTCTAAAATCATGTTTGGATTGCACTCTGGATACAATCTGTTAAACGTAACTGTTCAAACTAGATGAGATAGGGACACTATGGACAATTTTCAGCAATTTGCAGCAATTAAACTACAGAAATAACCACTTTTCCATATAAACAAGGTCTAAAATCATGTTTGGATTGCACTCTGGATACAATCTGTTAAACGGAACTGTTCAAACTAGATGATAGGGACACTATGGACAATTTTTAGCAATTAAACTACAGAAATAACCACTTTTCCATATAAACAAGGTATAAAATCATGTTTGGATTGCACTCTGTTAAACGTAACTGTTCAAACTAGATGATAGGGACACTATGGACAATTTTCAGCAATTTGCAGCAATTAAACTACAGAAATAATCACTTTTCCATATAAACAAGGTCTAAAATCATGTTTGGATTGCACTCTGTTAAACGTAACTGTTCAAACTAGATGATAGGGACACTATGGACAATTTTCAGCAATTTGCAGCAATTAAACTACAGAAATAACCACTTTTCCATATAAACAAGGTCTAAAATCATGTTTGGATTGCACTCTGGATACAACCTGTTAAACGTAACTGTTCAAACTAGATGAGATAGGGACACTATGGACAATTTTCAGCAATTTGAAGCAATTAAAAACAGAAATAACCACTTTTCCATATAAACAAGGTCTAAAATCATGTTTGGATTGCACTCTGGATACAATCTGTTAAACGGAACTGTTCAAACTAGATGATAGGGACACTATGGACAATTTTTAGCAATTAAACTACAGAAATAACCACTTTTCCATATAAACAAGGTCTAAAATCATGTTTGGATTGCACTCTGGATACAATCTGTTAAACGTAACTGTTCAAACTAGATGATAAGGGACACTATGGACAATTTTCAGCAATTTGCAGCAATTAAACTACAGAAATAACCACTTTTCCATATAAACAAGGTCTAAAATCATGTTTGGATTGCACTCTGGATACAATTTTTCAAACGTAACTGTTCAAACTAGATGAGATAGGGACACTATGGACAATTTTCAGCAATTTGCAGCAATTAAACTACAGAAATAATCACTTTTCAATATAAACAAGGTCTAAAATCATGTTTGGATTGCACTCTGGATACAATCTGTTAAACGTAACTGTTCAAACTAGATGAGATAGGGACACTATGGACAATTTTCAGCAATTTGCAGACATTAAACTACAGAAATAACCACTTTTCCATATAAACAAGGTCTAAAATCATGTTTGGATTGCACTCTGTTAAACGTAACTGTTCAAACTAGATGATAGGGACACTATGGACAATTTTCAGCAATTTGCAGCAATTGAACTACAGAAATAACCACTTTTCCATATAAACAAGGTCTAAAATCATGTTTGGATTGCACTCTGGATACAATCTGTTAAACGTAACTGTTCAAACTAGATGAGATAGGGACACTATGGACAATTTTCAGCAATTTGCAGCAATTAAAAACAGAAATAACCACTTTTCCGTATAAACAAGGTCTAAAATCATGTTTGGATTGCACTCTGTTAAACGTAACTGTTCAAACTAGATGAGATAGGGACACTATGGACAATTTTCAGCAATTAAAATACAGAAATAACCACTTTTCCATATAAACAAGGTCTAAAATCATGTTTGGATTGCACTCTGGATACAATCTGTTAAATAGGGACACTATGGACAATTTTCAGCCATTTGCAGCAATTAAAAACAGAAATAACCACTTTTCCATATAAACAAGGTATAAAATCATGTTTGGATTGCACTCTGTTAAACGTAACTGTTCAAACTAGATGATAGGGACACTATGGACAATTTTCAGCAATTAAACTACAGAAATAACCACTTTTCCATATAAACAAGGTCTAAAATCATGTTTGGATTGCACTCTTAAACGTAACTGTTCAAACTAGATGATAGGGACACTATGGACAATTTTCAGCAATTTGCAGCAATTAAACTACAGAAATAACCACTTTTCCATATAAACAAGGTCTAAAATCATGTTTGGATTGCACTCTGTTAAACGTAACTGTTCAAACTAGATGAGATAGGGACACTATGGACAATTTTCAGCAATTTGCAGCAATTAAACTACAGAAATAACCACTTTTCAATATAAACAAGGTCTAAAATCATGTTTGGATTGCACTCTGGATACAATCTGTTAAACGGAACTGTTCAAACTAGATGATAGGGACACTATGGACAATTTTCAGCAATTTGCAGCAATTAAACTACAGAAATAACCACTTTTCCATATAAACAAGGTCTAAAATCATGTTTGGATTGCACTCTGGATACAATCTGTTAAACGTAACTGTTCAAACTAGATGAGATAGGGACACTATGGACAATTTTCAGCAATTTGCAGCAATTAAACTACAGAAATAACCACTTTTCCATATAAACAAGGTCTAAAATCATGTTTGGATTGCACTCTGGATACAATCTGTTAAACGGAACTGTTCAAACTAGATGATAGGGACACTATGGACAATTTTTAGCAATTAAACTACAGAAATAACCACTTTTCCATATAAACAAGGTATAAAATCATGTTTGGATTGCACTCTGTTAAACGTAACTGTTCAAACTAGATGATAGGGACACTATGGACAATTTTCAGCAATTTGCAGCAATTAAACTACAGAAATAATCACTTTTCCATATAAACAAGGTCTAAAATCATGTTTGGATTGCACTCTGTTAAACGTAACTGTTCAAACTAGATGATAGGGACACTATGGACAATTTTCAGCAATTTGCAGCAATTAAACTACAGAAATAACCACTTTTCCATATAAACAAGGTCTAAAATCATGTTTGGATTGCACTCTGGATACAACCTGTTAAACGTAACTGTTCAAACTAGATGAGATAGGGACACTATGGACAATTTTCAGCAATTTGCAGCAATTAAAAACAGAAATAACCACTTTTCCATATAAACAAGGTCTAAAATCATGTTTGGATTGCACTCTGGATACAATCTGTTAAACGGAACTGTTCAAACTAGATGATAGGGACACTATGGACAATTTTTAGCAATTAAACTACAGAAATAACCACTTTTCCATATAAACAAGGTCTAAAATCATGTTTGGATTGCACTCTGGATACAATCTGTTAAACGTAACTGTTCAAACTAGATGATAAGGGACACTATGGACAATTTTCAGCAATTTGCAGCAATTAAACTACAGAAATAACCACTTTTCCATATAAACAAGGTCTAAAATCATGTTTGGATTGCACTCTGGATACAATTTTTCAAACGTAACTGTTCAAACTAGATGAGATAGGGACACTATGGACAATTTTCAGCAATTTGCAGCAATTAAACTACAGAAATAATCACTTTTCAATATAAACAAGGTCTAAAATCATGTTTGGATTGCACTCTGGATACAATCTGTTAAACGGAACTGTTCAAACTAGATGATAGGGACACTATGGACAATTTTCAGCAATTTGCAGCAATTAAACTACAGAAATAACCACTTTTCCATATAAACAAGGTCTAAAATCATGTTTGGATTGCACTCTGGATACAATCTGTTAAACGTAACTGTTCAAACTAGATGAGATAGGGACACTATGGACAATTTTCAGCAATTTGCAGACATTAAACTACAGAAATAACCACTTTTCCATATAAACAAGGTCTAAAATCATGTTTGGATTGCACTCTGTTAAACGTAACTGTTCAAACTAGATGATAGGGACACTATGGACAATTTTCAGCAATTTGCAGCAATTGAACTACAGAAATAACCACTTTTCCATATAAACAAGGTCTAAAATCATGTTTGGATTGCACTCTGGATACAATCTGTTAAACGTAACTGTTCAAACTAGATGAGATAGGGACACTATGGACAATTTTCAGCAATTTGCAGCAATTAAAAACAGAAATAACCACTTTTCCGTATAAACAAGGTCTAAAATCATGTTTGGATTGCACTCTGTTAAACGTAACTGTTCAAACTAGATGAGATAGGGACACTATGGACAATTTGCAGCAATTAAACTACAGAAATAACCACTTTTCCATATAAACAAGGTCTAAAATCATGTTTGGATTGCACTCTGTTAAACGTAACTGTTCAAACTAGATGAGATAGGGACACTATGGACAATTTTCAGCAATTAAACTACAGAAATAACCACTTTTCCATATAAACAAGGTCTAAAATCATGTTTGGATTGCACTCTGGATACAATCTGTTAAATAGGGACACTATGGACAATTTTCAGCAATTTGCAGCAATTAAAAACAGAAATAACCACTTTTCCATATAAACAAGGTATAAAATCATGTTTGGATTGCACTCTGTTAAACGTAACTGTTCAAACTAGATGATAGGGACACTATGGACAATTTTCAGCAATTAAACTACAGAAATAACCACTTTTCCATATAAACAAGGTCTAAAATCATGTTTGGATTGCACTCTTAAACGTAACTGTTCAAACTAGATGATAGGGACACTATGGACAATTTTCAGCAATTTGCAGCAATTAAACTACAGAAATAACCACTTTTCCATATAAACAAGGTCTAAAATCATGTTTGGATTGCACTCTGTTAAACGTAACTGTTCAAACTAGATGAGATAGGGACACTATGGACAATTTTCAGCAATTTGCAGCAATTAAACTACAGAAATAACCACTTTTCAATATAAACAAGGTCTAAAATCATGTTTGGATTGCACTCTGGATACAATCTGTTAAACGGAACTGTTCAAACTAGATGATAGGGACACTATGGACAATTTTCAGCAATTTGCAGCAATTAAACTACAGAAATAACCACTTTTCCATATAAACAAGGTCTAAAATCATGTTTGGATTGCACTCTGGATACAATCTGTTAAACGTAACTGTTCAAACTAGATGAGATAGGGACACTATGGACAATTTTCAGCAATTTGCAGCAATTAAACTACAGAAATAACCACTTTTCCATATAAACAAGGTCTAAAATCATGTTTGGATTGCACTCTGGATACAATCTGTTAAACGGAACTGTTCAAACTAGATGATAGGGACACTATGGACAATTTTTAGCAATTAAACTACAGAAATAACCACTTTTCCATATAAACAAGGTATAAAATCATGTTTGGATTGCACTCTGTTAAACGTAACTGTTCAAACTAGATGATAGGGACACTATGGACAATTTTCAGCAATTTGCAGCAATTAAACTACAGAAATAATCACTTTTCCATATAAACAAGGTCTAAAATCATGTTTGGATTGCACTCTGTTAAACGTAACTGTTCAAACTAGATGATAGGGACACTATGGACAATTTTCAGCAATTTGCAGCAATTAAACTACAGAAATAACCACTTTTCCATATAAACAAGGTCTAAAATCATGTTTGGATTGCACTCTGGATACAATCTGTTAAACGGAACTGTTCAAACTAGATGATAGGGACACTATGGACAATTTTTAGCAATTAAACTACAGAAATAACCACTTTTCCATATAAACAAGGTCTAAAATCATGTTTGGATTGCACTCTGGATACAATCTGTTAAACGTAACTGTTCAAACTAGATGATAAGGGACACTATGGACAATTTTCAGCAATTTGCAGCAATTAAACTACAGAAATAACCACTTTTCCATATAAACAAGGTCTAAAATCATGTTTGGATTGCACTCTGGATACAATTTTTCAAACGTAACTGTTCAAACTAGATGAGATAGGGACACTATGGACAATTTTCAGCAATTTGCAGCAATTAAACTACAGAAATAATCACTTTTCAATATAAACAAGGTCTAAAATCATGTTTGGATTGCACTCTGGATACAATCTGTTAAACGGAACTGTTCAAACTAGATGATAGGGACACTATGGACAATTTTCAGCAATTTGCAGCAATTAAACTACAGAAATAACCACTTTTCCATATAAACAAGGTCTAAAATCATGTTTGGATTGCACTCTGGATACAATCTGTTAAACGTAACTGTTCAAACTAGATGAGATAGGGACACTATGGACAATTTTCAGCAATTTGCAGACATTAAACTACAGAAATAACCACTTTTCCATATAAACAAGGTCTAAAATCATGTTTGGATTGCACTCTGTTAAACGTAACTGTTCAAACTAGATGATAGGGACACTATGGACAATTTTCAGCAATTTGCAGCAATTGAACTACAGAAATAACCACTTTTCCATATAAACAAGGTCTAAAATCATGTTTGGATTGCACTCTGGATACAATCTGTTAAACGTAACTGTTCAAACTAGATGAGATAGGGACACTATGGACAATTTTCAGCAATTTGCAGCAATTAAAAACAGAAATAACCACTTTTCCGTATAAACAAGGTCTAAAATCATGTTTGGATTGCACTCTGTTAAACGTAACTGTTCAAACTAGATGAGATAGGGACACTATGGACAATTTTCAGCAATTAAACTACAGAAATAACCACTTTTCCATATAAACAAGGTCTAAAATCATGTTTGGATTGCACTCTGGATACAATCTGTCGAACGTAACTGTTCAAACTAGATGAGATAGGGACACTATGGACAATTTTCAGCAATTTGCAGCAATTAAAAACAGAAATAACCACTTTTCCATATAAACAAGGTATAAAATCATGTTTGGATTGCACTCTGTTAAACGTAACTGTTCAAACTAGATGATAGGGACACTATGGACAATTTTCAGCAATTAAACTACAGAAATAACCACTTTTCCATATAAACAAGGTCTAAAATCATGTTTGGATTGCACTCTTAAACGTAACTGTTCAAACTAGATGATAGGGACACTATGGACAATTTTCAGCAATTTGCAGCAATTAAACTACAGAAATAACCACTTTTCCATATAAACAAGGTCTAAAATCATGTTTGGATTGCACTCTGTTAAACGTAACTGTTCAAACTAGATGAGATAGGGACACTATGGACAATTTTCAGCAATTTGCAGCAATTAAACTAATGAAATAACCACTTTTCAATATAAACAAGGTCTAAAATCATGTTTGGATTGCACTCTGGATACAATCTGTTAAACGGAACTGTTCAAACTAGATGATAGGGACACTATGGACAATTTTCAGCAATTTGCAGCAATTAAACTACAGAAATAACCACTTTTCCATATAAACAAGGTCTAAAATCATGTTTGGATTGCACTCTGGATACAATCTGTTAAACGTAACTGTTCAAACTAGATGAGATAGGGACACTATGGACAATTTTCAGCAATTTGCAGCAATTAAACTACAGAAATAACCACTTTTCCATATAAACAAGGTCTAAAATCATGTTTGGATTGCACTCTGGATACAATCTGTTAAACGGAACTGTTCAAACTAGATGATAGGGACACTATGGACAATTTTTAGCAATTAAACTACAGAAATAACCACTTTTCCATATAAACAAGGTATAAAATCATGTTTGGATTGCACTCTGTTAAACGTAACTGTTCAAACTAGATGATAGGGACACTATGGACAATTTTCAGCAATTTGCAGCAATTAAACTACAGAAATAATCACTTTTCCATATAAACAAGGTCTAAAATCATGTTTGGATTGCACTCTGTTAAACGTAACTGTTCAAACTAGATGATAGGGACACTATGGACAATTTTCAGCAATTTGCAGCAATTAAACTACAGAAATAACCACTTTTCCATATAAACAAGGTCTAAAATCATGTTTGGATTGCACTCTGGATACAACCTGTTAAACGTAACTGTTCAAACTAGATGAGATAGGGACACTATGGACAATTTTCAGCAATTTGCAGCAATTAAAAACAGAAATAACCACTTTTCCATATAAACAAGGTCTAAAATCATGTTTGGATTGCACTCTGGATACAATCTGTTAAACGGAACTGTTCAAACTAGATGATAGGGACACTATGGACAATTTTTAGCAATTAAACTACAGAAATAACCACTTTTCCATATAAACAAGGTCTAAAATCATGTTTGGATTGCACTCTGGATACAATCTGTTAAACGTAACTGTTCAAACTAGATGATAAGGGACACTATGGACAATTTTCAGCAATTTGCAGCAATTAAACTACAGAAATAACCACTTTTCCATATAAACAAGGTCTAAAATCATGTTTGGATTGCACTCTGGATACAATTTTTCAAACGTAACTGTTCAAACTAGATGAGATAGGGACACTATGGACAATTTTCAGCAATTTGCAGCAATTAAACTACAGAAATAATCACTTTTCAATATAAACAAGGTCTAAAATCATGTTTGGATTGCACTCTGGATACAATCTGTTAAACGGAACTGTTCAAACTAGATGATAGGGACACTATGGACAATTTTCAGCAATTTGCAGCAATTAAACTAAAGAAATAACCACTTTTCCATATAAACAAGGTCTAAAATCATGTTTGGATTGCACTCTGTTAAACGTAACTGTTCAAACTAGATGATAGGGACACTATGGACAATTTTCAGCAATTTGCAGCAATTGAACTACAGAAATAACCACTTTTCCATATAAACAAGGTCTAAAATCATGTTTGGATTGCACTCTGGATACAATCTGTTAAACGTAACTGTTCAAACTAGATGAGATAGGGACACTATGGACAATTTTCAGCAATTTGCAGCAATTAAAAACAGAAATAACCACTTTTCCGTATAAACAAGGTCTAAAATCATGTTTGGATTGCACTCTGTTAAACGTAACTGTTCAAACTAGATGAGATAGGGACACTATGGACAATTTGCAGCAATTAAACTACAGAAATAACCACTTTTCCATATAAACAAGGTCTAAAATCATGTTTGGATTGCACTCTGGATACAATCTGTTAAACGTAACTGTTCAAACTAGATGAGATAGGGACACTATGGACAATTTTCAGCAATTTGCAGCAATTAAAAACAGAAATAACCACTTTTCCATATAAACAAGGTCTAAAATCATGTTTGGATTGCACTCTGGATACAATCTGTTAAACGGAACTGTTCAAACTAGATGATAGGGACACTATGGACAATTTTTAGCAATTAAACTACAGAAATAACCACTTTTCCATATAAACAAGGTCTAAAATCATGTTTGGATTGCACTCTGGATACAATCTGTTAAACGTAACTGTTCAAACTAGATGATAAGGGACACTATGGACAATTTTCAGCAATTTGCAGCAATTAAACTACAGAAATAACCACTTTTCCATATAAACAAGGTCTAAAATCATGTTTGGATTGCACTCTGGATACAATTTTTCAAACGTAACTGTTCAAACTAGATGAGATAGGGACACTATGGACAATTTTCAGCAATTTGCAGCAATTAAACTACAGAAATAATCACTTTTCAATATAAACAAGGTCTAAAATCATGTTTGGATTGCACTCTGGATACAATCTGTTAAACGGAACTGTTCAAACTAGATGATAGGGACACTATGGACAATTTTCAGCAATTTGCAGCAATTAAACTACAGAAATAACCACTTTTCCATATAAACAAGGTCTAAAATCATGTTTGGATTGCACTCTGGATACAATCTGTTAAACGTAACTGTTCAAACTAGATGAGATAGGGACACTATGGACAATTTTCAGCAATTTGCAGACATTAAACTACAGAAATAATCACTTTTCCATATAAACAAGGTCTAAAATCATGTTTGGATTGCACTCTGGATACAATCTGTTAAACGTAACTGTTCAAACTAGATGAGATAGGGACACTATGGACAATTTTCAGCAATTTGCAGCAATTAAACTACAGAAATAATCACTTTTCAATATAAACAAGGTCTAAAATCATGTTTGGATTGCACTCTGGATACAATCTGTTAAACGGAACTGTTCAAACTAGATGATAGGGACACTATGGACAATTTTCAGCAATTTGCAGCAATTAAACTACAGAAATAACCACTTTTCCATATAAACAAGGTCTAAAATCATGTTTGGATTGCACTCTGGATACAATCTGTTAAACGTAACTGTTCAAACTAGATGAGATAGGGACACTATGGACAATTTTCAGCAATTTGCAGACATTAAACTACAGAAATAACCACTTTTCCATATAAACAAGGTCTAAAATCATGTTTGGATTGCACTCTGTTAAACGTAACTGTTCAAACTAGATGATAGGGACACTATGGACAATTTTCAGCAATTTGCAGCAATTGAACTACAGAAATAACCACTTTTCCATATAAACAAGGTCTAAAATCATGTTTGGATTGCACTCTGGATACAATCTGTTAAACGTAACTGTTCAAACTAGATGAGATAGGGACACTATGGACAATTTTCAGCAATTTGCAGCAATTAAAAACAGAAATAACCACTTTTCCATATAAACAAGGTCTAAAATCATGTTTGGATTGCACTCTGGATACAATCTGTTAAACGGAACTGTTCAAACTAGATGATAGGGACACTATGGACAATTTTTAGCAATTAAACTACAGAAATAACCACTTTTCCATATAAACAAGGTCTAAAATCATGTTTGGATTGCACTCTGGATACAATCTGTTAAACGTAACTGTTCAAACTAGATGATAAGGGACACTATGGACAATTTTCAGCAATTTGCAGCAATTAAACTACAGAAATAACCACTTTTCCATATAAACAAGGTCTAAAATCATGTTTGGATTGCACTCTGGATACAATTTTTCAAACGTAACTGTTCAAACTAGATGAGATAGGGACACTATGGACAATTTTCAGCAATTTGCAGCAATTAAACTACAGAAATAATCACTTTTCAATATAAACAAGGTCTAAAATCATGTTTGGATTGCACTCTGGATACAATCTGTTAAACGGAACTGTTCAAACTAGATGATAGGGACACTATGGACAATTTTCAGCAATTTGCAGCAATTAAACTACAGAAATAACCACTTTTCCATATAAACAAGGTCTAAAATCATGTTTGGATTGCACTCTGGATACAATCTGTTAAACGTAACTGTTCAAACTAAATGAGATAGGGACACTATGGACAATTTTCAGCAATTTGCAGACATTAAACTACAGAAATAACCACTTTTCCATATAAACAAGGTCTAAAATCATGTTTGGATTGCACTCTGGATACAATCTGTTAAACGTAACTGTTCAAACTAGATGAGATAGGGACACTATGGACAATTTTCAGCAATTTGCAGCAATTAAAAACAGAAATAACCACTTTTCCGTATAAACAAGGTCTAAAATCATGTTTGGATTGCACTCTGTTAAACGTAACTGTTCAAACTAGATGAGATAGGGACACTATGGACAATTTTCAGCAATTAAACTACAGAAATAACCACTTTTCCATATAAACAAGGTCTAAAATCATGTTTGGATTGCACTCTGGATACAATCTGTTAAACGTAACTGTTCAAACTAGATGAGATAGGGACACTATGGACAATTTTCAGCAATTTGCAGCAATTAAAAACAGAAATAACCACTTTTCCATATAAACAAGGTCTAAAATCATGTTTGGATTGCACTCTGTTAAACGTAACTGTTCAAACTAGATGAGATAGGGACACTATGGACAATTTGCAGCAATTAAACTACAGAAATAACCACTTTTCCATATAAACAAGGTCTAAAATCATGTTTGGATTGCACTCTGTTAAACGTAACTGTTCAAACTAGATGAGATAGGGACACTATGGACAATTTTCAGCAATTAAACTACAGAAATAACCACTTTTCCATATAAACAAGGTCTAAAATCATGTTTGGATTGCACTCTGGATACAATCTGTTAAATAGGGACACTATGGACAATTTTCAGCAATTTGCAGCAATTAAAAACAGAAATAACCACTTTTCCATATAAACAAGGTCTAAAATCATGTTTGGATTGCACTCTGTTAAACGTAACTGTTCAAACTAGATGATAGGGACACTATGGACAATTTTCAGCAATTAAACTACAGAAATAACCACTTTTCCATATAAACAAGGTCTAAAATCATGTTTGGATTGCACTCTTAAACGTAACTGTTCAAACTAGATGATAGGGACACTATGGACAATTTTCAGCAATTTGCAGCAATTAAACTACAGAAATAACCACTTTTCCATTTAAACAAGGTCTAAAATCATGTTTGGATTGCAGTCTGTTAAACGTAACTGTTCAAACTAGATGATAGGGACACTATGGACAATTTTCAGCAATTTGCAGCAATTAAACTACAGAAATAACCACTTTTCCATATAAACAAGGTCTAAAATCATGTTTGGATTGCACTCTGGATACAATCTGTTAAACGGAACTGTTCAAACTAGATGATAGGGACACTATGGACAATTTTTAGCAATTAAACTACAGAAATAACCACTTTTCCATATAAACAAGGTCTAAAATCATGTTTGGATTGCACTCTGGATACAATCTGTTAAACGGAACTGTTCAAACTAGATGATAGGGACACTATGGACAATTTTTAGCAATTAAACTACAGAAATAACCACTTTTCCATATAAACAAGGTCTAAAATCATGTTTGGATTGCACTCTGGATACAATCTGTTAAACGTAACTGTTCAAACTAGATGAGATAGGGACACTATGGACAATTTTCAGCAATTTGCAGCAATTGAACTACAGAAATAACCACTTTTCCATATAAACAAGGTCTAAAATCATGTTTGGATTGCACTCTGGATACAATCTGTTAAACGTAACTGTTCAAACTAGATGAGATAGGGACACTATGGACAATTTTCAGCAATTTGCAGCAATTAAAAGCAGAAATAACCACTTTTCCGTATAAACAAGGTCTAAAATCATGTTTGGATTGCACTCTGTTAAACGTAACTGTTCAAACTAGATGAGATAGGGACACTATGGACAATTTTCAGCAATTAAACTACAGAAATAACCACTTTTCCATATAAACAAGGTCTAAAATCATGTTTGGATTGCACTCTGGATACAATCTGTTAAACGTAACTGTTCAAACTAGATGATAAGGGACACTATGGACAATTTGCAGCAATTTGCAGCAATTAAACTACAGAAATAACCACTTTTCCATATAAACAAGGTCTAAAATCATGTTTGGATTGCACTCTGGATACAATTTTTCAAACGTAACTGTTCAAACTAGATGAGATAGGGACACTATGGACAATTTTCAGCAATTTGCAGCAATTAAACTACAGAAATAATCACTTTTCAATATAAACAAGGTCTAAAATCATGTTTGGATTGCACTCTGGATACAATCTGTTAAACGGAACTGTTCAAACTAGATGATAGGGACACTATGGACAATTTTCAGCAATTTGCAGCAATTAAACTACAGAAATAACCACTTTTCCATATAAACAAGGTCTAAAATCATGTTTGGATTGCACTCTGGATACAATCTGTTAAACGTAACTGTTCAAACTAGATGAGATAGGGACACTATGGACAATTTTCAGCAATTTGCAGACATTAAACTACAGAAATAACCACTTTTCCATATAAACAAGGTCTAAAATCATGTTTGGATTGCACTCTGTTAAACGTAACTGTTCAAACTAGATGATAGGGACACTATGGACAATTTTCAGCAATTTGCAGCAATTGAACTACAGAAATAACCACTTTTCCATATAAACAAGGTCTAAAATCATGTTTGGATTGCACTCTGGATACAATCTGTTAAACGTAACTGTTCAAACTAGATGAGATAGGGACACTATGGACAATTTTCAGCAATTTGCAGCAATTAAAAGCAGAAATAACCACTTTTCCGTATAAACAAGGTCTAAAATCATGTTTGGATTGCACTCTGTTAAACGTAACTGTTCAAACTAGATGAGATAGGGACACTATGGACAATTTTCAGCAATTAAACTACAGAAATAACCACTTTTCCATATAAACAAGGTCTAAAATCATGTTTGGATTGCACTCTGGATACAATCTGTTAAACGTAACTGTTCAAACTAGATGAGATAGGGACACTATGGACAATTTTCAGCAATTTGCAGCAATTAAAAACAGAAATAACCACTTTTCCATATAAACAAGGTTTAAAATCATGTTTGGATTGCACTCTGTTAAACGTAACTGTTCAAACTAGATGAGATAGGGACAATTTGCAGCAATTAAACTACAGAAATAACCACTTTTCCATATAAACAAGGTCTAAAATCATGTTTGGATTGCACTCTGTTAAACGTAACTGTTCAAACTAGATGAGATAGGGACACTATGGACAATTTTCAGCAATTAAACTACAGAAATAACCACTTTTCCATATAAACAAGGTCTAAAATCATGTTTGGATTTCACT
Organism: Oncorhynchus mykiss; assembly: GCF_057628025.1. Classification (NCBI taxonomy): domain Eukaryota; kingdom Metazoa; phylum Chordata; class Actinopteri; order Salmoniformes; family Salmonidae; genus Oncorhynchus; species Oncorhynchus mykiss. The sequence continues at coordinate 45,647,388 of NC_143046.1, forward strand.
CTGGATACAATCTGTTAAATAGGGACACTATGGACAATTTTCAGCAATTTGCAGCAATTAAAAACAGAAATAACCACTTTTCCATATAAACAAGGTCTAAAATCATGTTTGGATTGCACTCTGTTAAACGTAACTGTTCAAACTAGATGATAGGGACACTATGGACAATTTTCAGCAATTAAACTACAGAAATAACCACTTTTCCATATAAACAAGGTCTAAAATCATGTTTGGATTGCACTCTTAAACGTAACTGTTGAAACTAGATGATAGGGACACTATGGACAATTTTCAGCAATTTGCAGCAATTAAACTACAGAAATAACCACTTTTCCATTTAAACAAGGTCTAAAATCATGTTTGGATTGCAGTCTGTTAAACGTAACTGTTCAAACTAGATGATAGGGACACTATGGACAATTTTCAGCAATTTGCAGCAATTAAACTACAGAAATAACCACTTTTCCATATAAACAAGGTCTAAAATCATGTTTGGATTGCACTCTGGATACAATCTGTTAAACGGAACTGTTCAAACTAGATGATAGGGACACTATGGACAATTTTTAGCAATTAAACTACAGAAATAACCACTTTTCCATATAAACAAGGTCTAAAATCATGTTTGGATTGCACTCTGGATACAATCTGTTAAACGTAACTGTTCAAACTAGATGATAAGGGACACTATGGACAATTTGCAGCAATTTGCAGCAATTAAACTACAGAAATAACCACTTTTCCATATAAACAAGGTCTAAAATCATGTTTGGATTGCACTCTGGATACAATTTTTCAAACGTAACTGTTCAAACTAGATGAGATAGGGACACTATGGACAATTTTCAGCAATTTGCAGCAATTAAACTACAGAAATAATCACTTTTCAATATAAACAAGGTCTAAAATCATGTTTGGATTGCACTCTGGATACAATCTGTTAAACGGAACTGTTCAAACTAGATGATAGGGACACTATGGACAATTTTCAGCAATTTGCAGCAATTAAACTACAGAAATAACCACTTTTCCATATAAACAAGGTCTAAAATCATGTTTGGATTGCACTCTGGATACAATCTGTTAAACGTAACTGTTCAAACTAGATGAGATAGGGACACTATGGACAATTTTCAGCAATTTGCAGCAATTAAACTACAGAAATAACCACTTTTCCATATAAACAAGGTCTAAAATCATGTTTGGATTGCACTCTGTTAAACGTAACTGTTCAAACTAGATGATAGGGACACTATGGACAATTTTCAGCAATTTGCAGCAATTAAACTACAGAAATAACCACTTTTCCATATAAACAAGGTCTAAAATCATGTTTGGATTGCACTCTGGATACAATCTGTTAAACGGAACTGTTCAAACTAGATGATAGGGACACTATGGACAATTTTTAGCAATTAAACTACAGAAATAACCACTTTTCAATATAAACAAGGTCTAAAATCATGTTTGGATTGCACTCTGGATACAATCTGTTAAACGTAACTGTTCAAACTAGATGATAAGGGACACTATGGACAATTTGCAGCAATTTGCAGCAATTAAACTACAGAAATAACCACTTTTCCATATAAACAAGGTCTAAAATCATGTTTGGATTGCACTCTGGATACAATTTTTCAAACGTAACTGTTCAAACTAGATGAGATAGGGACACTATGGACAATTTTCAGCAATTTGCAGCAATTAAACTACAGAAATAATCACTTTTCAATATAAACAAGGTCTAAAATCATGTTTGGATTGCACTCTGGATACAATCTGTTAAACGGAACTGTTCAAACTAGATGATAGGGACACTATGGACAATTTTCAGCAATTTGCAGCAATTAAACTACAGAAATAACCACTTTTCCATATAAACAAGGTCTAAAATCATGTTTGGATTGCACTCTGGATACAATCTGTTAAACGTAACTGTTCAAACTAGATGAGATAGGGACACTATGGACAATTTTCAGCAATTTGCAGACATTAAACTACAGAAATAACCACTTTTCCATATAAACAAGGTCTAAAATCATGTTTGGATTGCACTCTGTTAAACGTAACTGTTCAAACTAGATGATAGGGACACTATGGACAATTTTCAGCAATTTGCAGCAATTGAACTACAGAAATAACCACTTTTCCATATAAACAAGGTCTAAAATCATGTTTGGATTGCACTCTGGATACAATCTGTTAAACGTAACTGTTCAAACTAGATGAGATAGGGACACTATGGACAATTTTCAGCAATTTGCAGCAATTAAAAGCAGAAATAACCACTTTTCCGTATAAACAAGGTCTAAAATCATGTTTGGATTGCACTCTGTTAAACGTAACTGTTCAAACTAGATGAGATAGGGACACTATGGACAATTTTCAGCAATTAAACTACAGAAATAACCACTTTTCCATATAAACAAGGTCTAAAATCATGTTTGGATTGCACTCTGGATACAATCTGTTAAACGTAACTGTTCAAACTAGATGAGATAGGGACACTATGGACAATTTTCAGCAATTTGCAGCAATTAAAAACAGAAATAACCACTTTTCCATATAAACAAGGTCTAAAATCATGTTTGGATTGCACTCTGTTAAACGTAACTGTTCAAACTAGATGAGATAGGGACACTATGGACAATTTGCAGCAATTAAACTACAGAAATAACCACTTTTCCATATAAACAAGGTCTAAAATCATGTTTGGATTGCACTCTGTTAAACGTAACTGTTCAAACTAGATGAGATAGGGACACTATGGACAATTTTCAGCAATTAAACTACAGAAATAACCACTTTTCCATATAAACAAGGTCTAAAATCATGTTTGGATTTCACTCTGGATACAATCTGTTAAATAGGGACACTATGGACAATTTTCAGCAATTTGCAGCAATTAAAAACAGAAATAACCACTTTTCCATATAAACAAGGTCTAAAATCATGTTTGGATTGCACTCTGTTAAACGTAACTGTTCAAACTAGATGATAGGGACACTATGGACAATTTTCAGCAATTAAACTACAGAAATAACCACTTTTCCATATAAACAAGGTCTAAAATCATGTTTGGATTGCACTCTTAAACGTAACTGTTGAAACTAGATGATAGGGACACTATGGACAATTTGCAGCAATTTGCAGCAATTAAACTACAGAAATAACCACTTTTCCATTTAAACAAGGTCTAAAATCATGTTTGGATTGCAGTCTGTTAAACGTAACTGTTCAAACTAGATGAGATAGGGACACTATGGACAATTTTCAGCAATTAAACTACAGAAATAACCACTTTTCCATATAAACAAGGTCTAAAATCATGTTTGGATTGCACTCTGTTAAACGTAACTGTTCAAACTAGATGAGATAGGGACACTATGGACAATTTTCAGCAATTAAACTACAGAAATAACCACTTTTCCATATAAACAAGGTCTAAAATCATGTTTGGATTTCACTCTGGATACAATCTGTTAAATAGGGACACTATGGACAATTTTCAGCAATTTGCAGCAATTAAAAACAGAAATAACCACTTTTCCATATAAACAAGGTCTAAAATCATGTTTGGATTGCACTCTGTTAAACGTAACTGTTCAAACTAGATGATAGGGACACTATGGACAATTTTCAGCAATTAAACTACAGAAATAACCACTTTTCCATATAAACAAGGTCTAAAATCATGTTTGGATTGCACTCTTAAACGTAACTGTTGAAACTAGATGATAGGGACACTATGGACAATTTTCAGCAATTTGCAGCAATTAAACTACAGAAATAACCACTTTTCCATTTAAACAAGGTCTAAAATCATGTTTGGATTGCAGTCTGTTAAACGTAACTGTTCAAACTAGATGATAGGGACACTATGGACAATTTTCAGCAATTTGCAGCAATTAAACTACAGAAATAACCACTTTTCCATATAAACAAGGTCTAAAATCATGTTTGGATTGCACTCTGGATACAATCTGTTAAACGGAACTGTTCAAACTAGATGATAGGGACACTATGGACAATTTTTAGCAATTAAACTACAGAAATAACCACTTTTCCATATAAACAAGGTCTAAAATCATGTTTGGATTGCACTCTGGATACAATCTGTTAAACGTAACTGTTCAAACTAGATGATAAGGGACACTATGGACAATTTGCAGCAATTTGCAGCAATTAAACTACAGAAATAACCACTTTTCCATATAAACAAGGTCTAAAATCATGTTTGGATTGCACTCTGGATACAATTTTTCAAACGTAACTGTTCAAACTAGATGAGATAGGGACACTATGGACAATTTTCAGCAATTTGCAGCAATTAAACTACAGAAATAATCACTTTTCAATATAAACAAGGTCTAAAATCATGTTTGGATTGCACTCTGGATACAATCTGTTAAACGGAACTGTTCAAACTAGATGATAGGGACACTATGGACAATTTTCAGCAATTTGCAGCAATTAAACTACAGAAATAACCACTTTTCCATATAAACAAGGTCTAAAATCATGTTTGGATTGCACTCTGGATACAATCTGTTAAACGTAACTGTTCAAACTAGATGAGATAGGGACACTATGGACAATTTTCAGCAATTTGCAGCAATTAAACTACAGAAATAACCACTTTTCCATATAAACAAGGTCTAAAATCATGTTTGGATTGCACTCTGTTAAACGTAACTGTTCAAACTAGATGATAGGGACACTATGGACAATTTTCAGCAATTTGCAGCAATTAAACTACAGAAATAACCACTTTTCCATATAAACAAGGTCTAAAATCATGTTTGGATTGCACTCTGGATACAATCTGTTAAACGGAACTGTTCAAACTAGATGATAGGGACACTATGGACAATTTTTAGCAATTAAACTACAGAAATAACCACTTTTCAATATAAACAAGGTCTAAAATCATGTTTGGATTGCACTCTGGATACAATCTGTTAAACGTAACTGTTCAAACTAGATGATAAGGGACACTATGGACAATTTGCAGCAATTTGCAGCAATTAAACTACAGAAATAACCACTTTTCCATATAAACAAGGTCTAAAATCATGTTTGGATTGCACTCTGGATACAATTTTTCAAACGTAACTGTTCAAACTAGATGAGATAGGGACACTATGGACAATTTTCAGCAATTTGCAGCAATTAAACTACAGAAATAATCACTTTTCAATATAAACAAGGTCTAAAATCATGTTTGGATTGCACTCTGGATACAATCTGTTAAACGGAACTGTTCAAACTAGATGATAGGGACACTATGGACAATTTTCAGCAATTTGCAGCAATTAAACTACAGAAATAACCACTTTTCCATATAAACAAGGTCTAAAATCATGTTTGGATTGCACTCTGGATACAATCTGTTAAACGTAACTGTTCAAACTAGATGAGATAGGGACACTATGGACAATTTTCAGCAATTTGCAGACATTAAACTACAGAAATAACCACTTTTCCATATAAACAAGGTCTAAAATCATGTTTGGATTGCACTCTGTTAAACGTAACTGTTCAAACTAGATGATAGGGACACTATGGACAATTTTCAGCAATTTGCAGCAATTGAACTACAGAAATAACCACTTTTCCATATAAACAAGGTCTAAAATCATGTTTGGATTGCACTCTGGATACAATCTGTTAAACGTAACTGTTCAAACTAGATGAGATAGGGACACTATGGACAATTTTCAGCAATTTGCAGCAATTAAAAGCAGAAATAACCACTTTTCCGTATAAACAAGGTCTAAAATCATGTTTGGATTGCACTCTGTTAAACGTAACTGTTCAAACTAGATGAGATAGGGACACTATGGACAATTTTCAGCAATTAAACTACAGAAATAACCACTTTTCCATATAAACAAGGTCTAAAATCATGTTTGGATTGCACTCTGGATACAATCTGTTAAACGTAACTGTTCAAACTAGATGAGATAGGGACACTATGGACAATTTTCAGCAATTTGCAGCAATTAAAAACAGAAATAACCACTTTTCCATATAAACAAGGTCTAAAATCATGTTTGGATTGCACTCTGTTAAACGTAACTGTTCAAACTAGATGAGATAGGGACACTATGGACAATTTGCAGCAATTAAACTACAGAAATAACCACTTTTCCATATAAACAAGGTCTAAAATCATGTTTGGATTGCACTCTGTTAAACGTAACTGTTCAAACTAGATGAGATAGGGACACTATGGACAATTTTCAGCAATTAAACTACAGAAATAACCACTTTTCCATATAAACAAGGTCTAAAATCATGTTTGGATTTCACTCTGGATACAATCTGTTAAATAGGGACACTATGGACAATTTTCAGCAATTTGCAGCAATTAAAAACAGAAATAACCACTTTTCCATATAAACAAGGTCTAAAATCATGTTTGGATTGCACTCTGTTAAACGTAACTGTTCAAACTAGATGATAGGGACACTATGGACAATTTTCAGCAATTAAACTACAGAAATAACCACTTTTCCATATAAACAAGGTCTAAAATCATGTTTGGATTGCACTCTTAAACGTAACTGTTGAAACTAGATGATAGGGACACTATGGACAATTTTCAGCAATTTGCAGCAATTAAACTACAGAAATAACCACTTTTCCATTTAAACAAGGTCTAAAATCATGTTTGGATTGCAGTCTGTTAAACGTAACTGTTCAAACTAGATGATAGGGACACTATGGACAATTTTCAGCAATTTGCAGCAATTAAACTACAGAAATAACCACTTTTCCATATAAACAAGGTCTAAAATCATGTTTGGATTGCACTCTGGATACAATCTGTTAAACGGAACTGTTCAAACTAGATGATAGGGACACTATGGACAATTTTTAGCAATTAAACTACAGAAATAACCACTTTTCCATATAAACAAGGTCTAAAATCATGTTTGGATTGCACTCTGGATACAATCTGTTAAACGTAACTGTTCAAACTAGATGATAAGGGACACTATGGACAATTTGCAGCAATTTGCAGCAATTAAACTACAGAAATAACCACTTTTCCATATAAACAAGGTCTAAAATCATGTTTGGATTGCACTCTGGATACAATTTTTCAAACGTAACTGTTCAAACTAGATGAGATAGGGACACTATGGACAATTTTCAGCAATTTGCAGCAATTAAACTACAGAAATAATCACTTTTCAATATAAACAAGGTCTAAAATCATGTTTGGATTGCACTCTGGATACAATCTGTTAAACGGAACTGTTCAAACTAGATGATAGGGACACTATGGACAATTTTCAGCAATTTGCAGCAATTAAACTACAGAAATAACCACTTTTCCATATAAACAAGGTCTAAAATCATGTTTGGATTGCACTCTGGATACAATCTGTTAAACGTAACTGTTCAAACTAGATGAGATAGGGACACTATGGACAATTTTCAGCAATTTGCAGCAATTAAAAGCAGAAATAACCACTTTTCCGTATAAACAAGGTCTAAAATCATGTTTGGATTGCACTCTGTTAAACGTAACTGTTCAAACTAGATGAGATAGGGACACTATGGACAATTTTCAGCAATTAAACTACAGAAATAACCACTTTTCCATATAAACAAGGTCTAAAATCATGTTTGGATTGCACTCTGGATACAATCTGTTAAACGTAACTGTTCAAACTAGATGAGATAGGGACACTATGGACAATTTTCAGCAATTTGCAGCAATTAAAAACAGAAATAACCACTTTTCCATATAAACAAGGTCTAAAATCATGTTTGGATTGCACTCTGTTAAACGTAACTGTTAAAACTAGATGAGATAGGGACACTATGGACAATTTGCAGCAATTAAACTACAGAAATAACCACTTTTCCATATAAACAAGGTCTAAAATCATGTTTGGATTGCACTCTGTTAAACGTAACTGTTCAAACTAGATGAGATAGGGACACTATGGACAATTTTCAGCAATTAAACTACAGAAATAACCACTTTTCCATATAAACAAGGTCTAAAATCATGTTTGGATTTCACTCTGGATACAATCTGTTAAATAGGGACACTATGGACAATTTTCAGCAATTTGCAGCAATTAAAAACAGAAATAACCACTTTTCCATATAAACAAGGTCTAAAATCATGTTTGGATTGCACTCTGTTAAACGTAACTGTTCAAACTAGATGATAGGGACACTATGGACAATTTTCAGCAATTAAACTACAGAAATAACCACTTTTCCATATAAACAAGGTCTAAAATCATGTTTGGATTGCACTCTTAAACGTAACTGTTGAAACTAGATGATAGGGACACTATGGACAATTTTCAGCAATTTGCAGCAATTAAACTACAGAAATAACCACTTTTCCATTTAAACAAGGTCTAAAATCATGTTTGGATTGCAGTCTGTTAAACGTAACTGTTCAAACTAGATGATAGGGACACTATGGACAATTTTCAGCAATTTGCAGCAATTAAACTACAGAAATAACCACTTTTCCATATAAACAAGGTCTAAAATCATGTTTGGATTGCACTCTGGATACAATCTGTTAAACGGAACTGTTCAAACTAGATGATAGGGACACTATGGACAATTTTCAGCAATTTGCAGCAATTAAACTACAGAAATAACCACTTTTCCATATAAACAAGGTCTAAAATCATGTTTGGATTGCACTCTGGATACAATCTGTTAAACGTAACTGTTCAAACTAGATGAGATAGGGACACTATGGACAATTTTCAGCAATTTGCAGCAATTAAAAGCAGAAATAACCACTTTTCCATATAAACAAGGTCTAAAATCATGTTTGGATTGCACTCTGTTAAACGTAACTGTTCAAACTAGATGAGATAGGGACACTATGGACAATTTTCAGCAATTAAACTACAGAAATAACCACTTTTCCATATAAACAAGGTCTAAAATCATGTTTGGATTGCACTCTGGATACAATCTGTTAAACGTAACTGTTCAAACTAGATGAGATAGGGACACTATGGACAATTTTCAGCAATTTGCAGCAATTAAAAACAGAAATAACCACTTTTCCATATAAACAAGGTCTAAAATCATGTTTGGATTGCACTCTGTTAAACGTAACTGTTCAAACTAGATGAGATAGGGACACTATGGACAATTTGCAGCAATTAAACTACAGAAATAACCACTTTTCCATATAAACAAGGTCTAAAATCATGTTTGGATTTCACTCTGGATACAATCTGTTAAATAGGGACACTATGGACAATTTTCAGCAATTTGCAGCAATTAAAAACAGAAATAACCACTTTTCCATATAAACAAGGTCTAAAATCATGTTTGGATTGCACTCTGTTAAACGTAACTGTTCAAACTAGATGATAGGGACACTATGGACAATTTTCAGCAATTAAACTACAGAAATAACCACTTTTCCATATAAACAAGGTCTAAAATCATGTTTGGATTGCACTCTTAAACGTAACTGTTGAAACTAGATGATAGGGACACTATGGACAATTTTCAGCAATTTGCAGCAATTAAACTACAGAAATAACCACTTTTCCATTTAAACAAGGTCTAAAATCATGTTTGGATTGCAGTCTGTTAAACGTAACTGTTCAAACTAGATGATAGGGACACTATGGACAATTTTCAGCAATTTGCAGCAATTAAACTACAGAAATAACCACTTTTCCATATAAACAAGGTCTAAAATCATGTTTGGATTGCACTCTGGATACAATCTGTTAAACGGAACTGTTCAAACTAGATGATAGGGACACTATGGACAATTTTTAGCAATTAAACTACAGAAATAACCACTTTTCCATATAAACAAGGTCTAAAATCATGTTTGGATTGCACTCTGGATACAATCTGTTAAACGTAACTGTTCAAACTAGATGATAAGGGACACTATGGACAATTTGCAGCAATTTGCAGCAATTAAACTACAGAAATAACCACTTTTCCATATAAACAAGGTCTAAAATCATGTTTGGATTGCACTCTGGATACAATTTTTCAAACGTAACTGTTCAAACTAGATGAGATAGGGACACTATGGACAATTTTCAGCAATTTGCAGCAATTAAACTACAGAAATAATCACTTTTCAATATAAACAAGGTCTAAAATCATGTTTGGATTGCACTCTGTTAAACGTAACTGTTCAAACTAGATGATAGGGACACTATGGACAATTTTCAGCAATTTGCAGCAATTAAACTACAGAAATAACCACTTTTCCATATAAACAAGGTCTAAAATCATGTTTGGATTGCACTCTGGATACAATCTGTTAAACGTAACTGTTCAAACTAGATGAGATAGGGACACTATGGACAATTTTCAGCAATTTGCAGCAATTAAACTACAGAAATAACCACTTTTCCATATAAACAAGGTCTAAAATCATGTTTGGATTGCACTCTGTTAAACGTAACTGTTCAAACTAGATGATAGGGACACTATGGACAATTTTCAGCAATTTGCAGCAATTAAACTACAGAAATAACCACTTTTCCATATAAACAAGGTCTAAAATCATGTTTGGATTGCACTCTGGATACAATCTGTTAAACGTAACTGTTCAAACTAGATGAGATAGGGACACTATGGACAATTTTCAGCAATTTGCAGCAATTAGAAACAGAAATAACCACTTTTCCATATAAACAAGGTCTAAAATCATGTTTGGATTGCACTCTGTTAAACGTAACTGTTCAAACTAGATGAGATAGGGACACTATGGACAATTTTCAGCAATTAAACTACAGAAATAACCACTTTTCCATATAAACAAGGTCTAAAATCATGTTTGGATTGCACTCTTAAACGTAACTGTTCAAACTAGATGATAGGGACACTATGGACAATTTTCAGCAATTTGCAGCAATTAAACTACAGAAATAATCACTTTTCAATATAAACAAGGTCTAAAATCATGTTTGGATTGCACTCTGGATACAATCTGTTAAACAGAACTGTTCAAACTAGATGATAGGGACACTATGGACAATTTTCAACAATTTGCAGCAATTAAAAACAGAAATAACCAGTTTTCCATATAAACAAGGTCTAAAATCATGTTTGGATTACACTCTGTTAAACGTAACTGTTCAAACTAGATGATAGGGACACTATGGACAATTTTCAGCAATTTGCAGCAATTAAACTACAGAAATAACCACTTTTCCATATAAACAAGGTCTAAAATCATGTTTGGATTGCACTCTGGATACAATCTGTTAAACGGAACTGTTCAAACTAGATGATAGGGACACTATTGACAATTTTTAGCAATTAAACTACAGAAATAACCACTTTTCCATATAAACAAGGTCTAAAATCATGTTTGGATTGCACTCTGGATACAATCTGTTAAACGTAACTGTTCAAACTAGATGATAAGGGACACTATGGACAATTTTCAGCAATTTGCAGCAATTAAACTACAGAAATAACCACTTTTCCATATAAACAAGGTCTAAAATCATGTTTTGATTGCACTCTGGATACAATTTTTCAAACGTAACTGTTCAAACTAGATGAGATAGGGACACTATGGACAATTTGCAGCAATTTGCAGCAAACAAACTACAGAAATAACCACTTTACCATATAAACAAGGTCTAAAATCATGTTTGGATTGCACTCTGGATACAATCTGTCAAACGTAACTGTTCAAACTAGATGAGATAGGGACACTATGGACAATTTTCAGCAATTTGCAGCAATTAAACTACAGAAATAATAACTTTTCAATATAAACAAGGTCTAAAATCATGTTTGGATTGCACTCTGGATACAATCTGTTAATAAACGGAACTGTTCAAACTAGATGATAGGGACACTATGGACAATTTTCAGCAATTTGCAGCAATTAAACTACAGAAATAACCACTTTTCCATATAAACAAGGTCTAAAATCATGTTTGGATTGCACTCTGGATACAATCTGTTAAACGTAACTGTTCAAACTAGATGAGATAGGGACACTATGGACAATTTTCAGCAATTTGCAGCAATTAAACTACAGAAATAACCACTTTTCCATATAAACAAGGTCTAAAAGCATGTTTGGATTGCACTCTGTTAAACGTAACTGTTCAAACTAGATGATAGGGACACTATGGACAATTTGCAGCAATTTTCAGCAATTAAACTACAGAAATAACCACTTTTCCATATAAACAAGGTCTAAAATCATGTTTGGATTGCACTCTGTTAAACGTAACTGTTCAAACTAGATGATAGGGACACTATGGACAATTTGCAGCAATTTGCAGCAATTAAACTACAGAAATAACCACTTTTCCATATAAACAAGGTCTAAAATCATGTTTGGATTGCACTCTGGATACAATCTGTTAAACGGAACTGTTCAAACTAGATGATAGGGACACTATGGACAATTTTTAGCAATTAAACTACAGAAATAACCACTTTTCCATATAAACAAGGTCTAAAATCATGTTTGGATTGCACTCTGGATACAATCTGTTAAACGTAACTGTTCAAACTAGATGATAAGGGACACTATGGACAATTGTCAGCAATTTTCAGCAATTAAACTACAGAAATAACCACTTTTCCATATAAACAAGGTCTAAAATCATGTTTGGATTGCACTCTGTTAAACGTAACTGTTCAAACTAGATGATAGGGACACTATGGACAATTTTCAGCAATTTGCAGCAATTAAACTACAGAAATAACCACTTTTCCATATAAACAAGGTCTAAAATCATGTTTGGATTGCACTCTGTTAAACGTAACTGTTCAAACTAGATGAGATAGGGACACTATGGACAATTTTCAGCAATTTGCAGCAATTAAACTACAGAAATAACCACTTTTCCATATAAACAAGGTCTAAAATCATGTTTGGATTGCACTCTGGATACAATCTGTTAAACGGAACTGTTCAAACTAGATGAGATAGGGACACTATGGACAATTTTCAGCAATTTGCAGCAATTAAAAACAGAAATAACCACTTTTCCATATAAACAAGGTCTAAAATCATGTTTGGATTGCACTCTGTTAAACGTAAATGTTCAAACTAGATGAGATAGGGACACTATGGACAATTTTCAGCAATTAAACTACAGAAATAACCACTTTTCCATATAAACAAGGTCTAAAATCATGTTTGGATTGCACTCTGGATACAATCTGTTAAACGTAACTGTTCAAACTAGATGATAGGGACACTATGGACAATTTTCAGCAATTTGCAGCAATTAAACTACGGAAATAATCACTTTTCAATATAAACAAGGTCTAAAATCATGTTTGGATTGCACTCTGGATACAATCTGTTAAACGTAACTGTTCAAACTAGATGATAGGGACACTATGGACAATTTTCAGCAATTTGCAGCAATTAAACTACGGAAATAATCACTTTTCAATATAAACAAGGTCTAAAATCATGTTTGGATTGCACTCTGGATACAATCTGTTAAACGGAACTGTTCAAACTAGATGATAGGGACACTATGGACAATTTTTAGCAATTAAACTACAGAAATAACCACTTTTCCATATAAACAAGGTCTAAAATCATGTTTGGATTGCACTCTGGATACAATCTGTTAAACGTAACTGTTCAAACTAGATGATGAGGGACACTATGGACAATTTTCAGCAATTTGCAGCAATTAAACTACAGAAATAACCACTTTTCCATATAAACAAGGTCTAAAATCATGTTTGGATTGCACTCTGGATACAATCTGTTAAACGGAACTGTTCAAACTAGATGATAGGGACACTATGGACAATTTTTAGCAATTAAACTACAGAAATAACCACTTTTCCATATAAACAAGGTCTAAAATCATGTTTGGATTGCACTCTGGATACAATCTGTTAAACGTAACTGTTCAAACTAGATGATAAGGGACACTATGGACAATTGTCAGCAATTTTCAGCAATTAAACTACAGAAATAACCACTTTTCCATATAAACAAGGTCTAAAATCATGTTTGGATTGCACTCTGTTAAACGTAACTGTTCAAACTAGATGATAGGGACACTATGGACAATTTTCAGCAATTTGCAGCAATTAAACTACAGAAATAACCACTTTTCCATATAAACAAGGTCTAAAATCATGTTTGGATTGCACTCTGTTAAACGTAACTGTTCAAACTAGATGAGATAGGGACACTATGGACAATTTTCAGCAATTTGCAGCAATTAAACTACAGAAATAACCACTTTTCCATATAAACAAGGTCTAAAATCATGTTTGGATTGCACTCTGGATACAATCTGTTAAACGGAACTGTTCAAACTAGATGAGATAGGGACACTATGGACAATTTTCAGTAGTTTGCAGCAATTAAACTACAGAAATAACCACTTTTCCATATAAACAAGGTCTAAAATCATGTTTGGATTGCACTCTGGATACAATCTGTTAAACGTAACTGTTCAAACTAGATGATAGGGACACTATGGACAATTTTCAGCAATTTGCAGCAATTAAAAACAGAAATAACCACTTTTCCATATAAACAAGGTCTAAAATCATGTTTGGATTGCACTCTGTTAAACGTAACTGTTGAAACTAGATGAGATAGGGACACTATGGACAATTTTCAGCAATTAAACTACAGAAATAACCACTTTTCCATATAAACAAGGTCTAAAATCATGTTTGGATTGCACTCTGGATACAATCTGTTAAACGTAACTGTTCAAACTAGATGATAGGGACACTATGGACAATTTTCAGCAATTTGCAGCAATTAAACTACGGAAATAATCACTTTTCAATATAAACAAGGTCTAAAATCATGTTTGGATTGCACTCTGGATACAATCTGTTAAACGTAACTGTTCAAACTAGATGATAGGGACACTATGGACAATTTTCAGCAATTTGCAGCAATTAAACTACAGAAATAACCACTTTTCCATATAAACAAGGTCTAAAATCATGTTTGGATTGCACTCTGGATACAATCTGTTAAACGGAACTGTTCAAACTAGATGATAGGGACACTATGGACAATTTTCAACAATTTGCAGCAATTAAACTACAGAAATAACCACTTTTCCATATAAACAAGGTCTAAAATCATGTTTGGATTGCACTCTGGATACAATCTGTTAAACATAACTGTTCAAACTAGATGATAGGGACACTATGGACAATTTGCAGCAATTTGCAGCAATTAAACTACAGAAATAACCACTTTTCCATATAAACAAGGTCTAAAATCATGTTTGGATTGCACTCTGGATACAATCTGTTAAACGTAACTGTTCAAACTAGATGAGATAGGGACACTATGGACAATTTTCAGCAATTTGCAGCAATTAAAAACAGAAATAACCACTTTTCCATATAAACAAGGTCTAAAATCATGTTTGGATTGCACTCTGGATACAATTTTTCAAACGTAACTGTTCAAACTAGATGAGATAGGGACACTATGGACAATTTTCAGCAATTTGCAGCAAACAAACTACAGAAATAACCACTTTACCATATAAACAAGGTCTAAAATCATGTTTGGATTGCACTCTGGATACAATCTATCAAACGTAACTGTTCAAACTAGATGAGATAGGGACACTATGGACAATTTTCAGCAATTTGCAGCAATTAAACTACAGAAATAATCACTTTTCAATATAAACAAGGTCTAAAATCATGTTTGGATTGCACTCTGGATACAATCTGTTAAACGGAACTGTTCAAACTAGATGATAGGGACACTATGGACAATTTGCAGCAATTTGCAGCAATTAAACTACAGAAATAACCACTTTTCCATATAAACAAGGTCTAAAATCATGTTTGGATTGCACTCTGGATACAATCTGTTAAACGTAACTGTTCAAACTAGATGAGATAGGGACACTATGGACAATTTTCAGCAATTTGCAGCAATTAAACTACAGAAATAACCACTTTTCCATATAAACAAGGTCTAAAATCATGTTTGGATTGCACTCTTAAACGTAACTGTTCAAACTAGATGATAGGGACACTATGGACAATTTTCAGCAATTTGCAGCAATTAAACTACAGAAATAACCACTTTTCCATATAAACAAGGTCTAAAATCATGTTTGGATTGCAGTCTGTTAAACGTAACTGTTCAAACTAGATGATAGGGACACTATGGACAATTTTCAGCAATTTGCAGCAATTAAACTACAGAAATAACCACTTTTCCATATAAACAAGGTCTAAAATCATGTTTGGATTGCACTCTGGATACAATCTGTTAAACGTAACTGTTCAAACTAGATGATAGGGACACTATGGACAATTTTCAGCAATTTGCAGCAATTAAAAACAGAAATAACCACTTTTCCATATAAACAAGGTCTAAAATCATGTTTGGATTGCACTCTGTTAAACGTAACTGTTGAAACTAGATGAGATAGGGACACTATGGACAATTTTCAGCAATTAAACTACAGAAATAACCACTTTTCCATATAAACAAGGTCTAAAATCATGTTTGGATTGCACTCTGGATACAATCTGTTAAACGGAACTGTTCAAACTAGATGATAGGGACACTATGGACAATTTTTAGCAATTAAACTACAGAAATAACCACTTTTCCATATAAACAAGGTCTAAAATCATGTTTGGATTGCACTCTGGATACAATCTGTTAAACGTAACTGTTCAAACTAGATGATGAGGGACACTATGGACAATTTTCAACAATTTGCAGCAATTAAACTACAGAAATAACCACTTTTCCATATAAACAAGGTCTAAAATCATGTTTGGATTGCACTCTGGATACAATCTGTTAAACATAACTGTTCAAACTAGATGATAGGGACACTATGGACAATTTGCAGCAATTTGCAGCAATTAAACTACAGAAATAACCACTTTTCCATATAAACAAGGTCTAAAATCATGTTTGGATTGCACTCTGGATACAATCTGTTAAACGTAACTGTTCAAACTAGATGAGATAGGGACACTATGGACAATTTTCAGCAATTTGCAGCAATTAAAAACAGAAATAACCACTTTTCCATATAAACAAGGTCTAAAATCATGTTTGGATTGCACTCTGGATACAATTTTTCAAACGTAACTGTTCAAACTAGATGAGATAGGGACACTATGGACAATTTTCAGCAATTTGCAGCAAACAAACTACAGAAATAACCACTTTACCATATAAACAAGGTCTAAAATCATGTTTGGATTGCACTCTGGATACAATCTATCAAACGTAACTGTTCAAACTAGATGAGATAGGGACACTATGGACAATTTTCAGCAATTTGCAGCAATTAAACTACAGAAATAATCACTTTTCAATATAAACAAGGTCTAAAATCATGTTTGGATTGCACTCTGGATACAATCTGTTAAACGGAACTGTTCAAACTAGATGATAGGGACACTATGGACAATTTGCAGCAATTTGCAGCAATTAAACTACAGAAATAACCACTTTTCCATATAAACAAGGTCTAAAATCATGTTTGGATTGCACTCTGGATACAATCTGTTAAACGTAACTGTTCAAACTAGATGAGATAGGGACACTATGGACAATTTTCAGCAATTTGCAGCAATTAAACTACAGAAATAACCACTTTTCCATATAAACAAGGTCTAAAATCATGTTTGGATTGCACTCTTAAACGTAACTGTTCAAACTAGATGATAGGGACACTATGGACAATTTTCAGCAATTTGCAGCAATTAAACTACAGAAATAACCACTTTTCCATATAAACAAGGTCTAAAATCATGTTTGGATTGCAGTCTGTTAAACGTAACTGTTCAAACTAGATGATAGGGACACTATGGACAATTTTCAGCAATTTGCAGCAATTAAACTACAGAAATAACCACTTTTCCATATAAACAAGGTCTAAAATCATGTTTGGATTGCACTCTGGATACAATCTGTTAAACGGAACTGTTCAAACTAGATGATAGGGACACTATGGACAATTTTTAGCAATTAAACTACAGAAATAACCACTTTTCCATATAAACAAGGTCTAAAATCATGTTTGGATTGCACTCTGGATACAATCTGTTAAACGTAACTGTTCAAACTAGATGATAAGGGACACTATGGACAATTTTCAGCAATTTGCAGCAATTAAACTACAGAAATAACCACTTTTCCATATAAACAAGGTCTAAAATCATGTTTGGATTGCACTCTGTTAAACGTAACTGTTCAAACTAGATTAGATAGGGACACTATGGACAATTTTCAGCAATTAAACTACAGAAATAACCACTTTTCCATATAAACAAGGTCTAAAATCATGTTTGGATTGCACTCTGTTAAACGTAACTGTTCAAACTAGATGATAGGGACACTATGGACAATTTTCAGCAATTTGCAGCAATTAAACTACAGAAATAACCACTTTTCCATATAAACAAGGTCTAAAATCATGTT
Source organism: Oncorhynchus mykiss (assembly GCF_057628025.1). Classification (NCBI taxonomy): domain Eukaryota; kingdom Metazoa; phylum Chordata; class Actinopteri; order Salmoniformes; family Salmonidae; genus Oncorhynchus; species Oncorhynchus mykiss. The sequence continues at coordinate 45,665,821 of NC_143046.1, forward strand.
TGGATTGCACTCTGGATACAATCTGTTAAACGTAACTGTTCAAACTAGATGATGAGGGACACTATGGACAATTTTCAACAATTTGCAGCAATTAAACTACAGAAATAACCACTTTTCCATATAAACAAGGTCTAAAATCATGTTTGGATTGCACTCTGGATACAATCTGTTAAACATAACTGTTCAAACTAGATGATAGGGACACTATGGACAATTTGCAGCAATTTGCAGCAATTAAACTACAGAAATAACCACTTTTCCATATAAACAAGGTCTAAAATCATGTTTGGATTGCACTCTGGATACAATCTGTTAAACGTAACTGTTCAAACTAGATGAGATAGGGACACTATGGACAATTTTCAGCAATTTGCAGCAATTAAAAACAGAAATAACCACTTTTCCATATAAACAAGGTCTAAAATCATGTTTGGATTGCACTCTGGATACAATTTTTCAAACGTAACTGTTCAAACTAGATGAGATAGGGACACTATGGACAATTTTCAGCAATTTGCAGCAAACAAACTACAGAAATAACCACTTTACCATATAAACAAGGTCTAAAATCATGTTTGGATTGCACTCTGGATACAATCTATCAAACGTAACTGTTCAAACTAGATGAGATAGGGACACTATGGACAATTTTCAGCAATTTGCAGCAATTAAACTACAGAAATAATCACTTTTCAATATAAACAAGGTCTAAAATCATGTTTGGATTGCACTCTGGATACAATCTGTTAAACGGAACTGTTCAAACTAGATGATAGGGACACTATGGACAATTTGCAGCAATTTGCAGCAATTAAACTACAGAAATAACCACTTTTCCATATAAACAAGGTCTAAAATCATGTTTGGATTGCACTCTGGATACAATCTGTTAAACGTAACTGTTCAAACTAGATGAGATAGGGACACTATGGACAATTTTCAGCAATTTGCAGCAATTAAACTACAGAAATAACCACTTTTCCATATAAACAAGGTCTAAAATCATGTTTGGATTGCACTCTTAAACGTAACTGTTCAAACTAGATGATAGGGACACTATGGACAATTTTCAGCAATTTGCAGCAATTAAACTACAGAAATAACCACTTTTCCATATAAACAAGGTCTAAAATCATGTTTGGATTGCAGTCTGTTAAACGTAACTGTTCAAACTAGATGATAGGGACACTATGGACAATTTTCAGCAATTTGCAGCAATTAAACTACAGAAATAACCACTTTTCCATATAAACAAGGTCTAAAATCATGTTTGGATTGCACTCTGGATACAATCTGTTAAACGGAACTGTTCAAACTAGATGATAGGGACACTATGGACAATTTTTAGCAATTAAACTACAGAAATAACCACTTTTCCATATAAACAAGGTCTAAAATCATGTTTGGATTGCACTCTGGATACAATCTGTTAAACGTAACTGTTCAAACTAGATGATAAGGGACACTATGGACAATTTTCAGCAATTTGCAGCAATTAAACTACAGAAATAACCACTTTTCCATATAAACAAGGTCTAAAATCATGTTTGGATTGCACTCTGTTAAACGTAACTGTTCAAACTAGATTAGATAGGGACACTATGGACAATTTTCAGCAATTAAACTACAGAAATAACCACTTTTCCATATAAACAAGGTCTAAAATCATGTTTGGATTGCACTCTGTTAAACGTAACTGTTCAAACTAGATGATAGGGACACTATGGACAATTTTCAGCAATTTGCAGCAATTAAACTACAGAAATAACCACTTTTCCATATAAACAAGGTCTAAAATCATGTTTGGATTGCACTCTGTTAAACGTAACTGCTCAAACTAGATGATAGGGACACTATGGACAATTTTCAGCAATTTGCAGCAATTAAACTACAGAAATAACCACTTTTCCATATAAACAAGGTCTAAAATCATGTTTGGATTGCAGTCTGTTAAACGTAACTGTTCAAACTAGATGATAGGGACACTATGGACAATTTTCAGCAATTTGCAGCAATTAAACTACAGAAAAAACCACTTTTCCATATAAACAAGGTCTAAAATCATGTTTGGATTGCAGTCTGTTAAACGTAACTGTTCAAAGTAGATGATAGGGACACTATGGACAATTTTCAGCAATTTGCAGCAATTAAACTACAGAAATAACCACTTTTCCATATAAACAAGGTCTAAAATCATGTTTGGATTGCACTCTGGATACAATCTGTTAAACGGAACTGTTCAAACTAGATGATAGGGACACTATGGACAATTTTTAGCAATTAAACTACAGAAATAACCACTTTTCCATATAAACAAGGTCTAAAATCATGTTTGGATTGCACTCTGGATACAATCTGTTAAACGTAACTGTTCAAACTAGATGATAAGGGACACTATGGACAATTTTCAGCAATTTGCAGCAATTAAACTACAGAAATAACCACTTTTCCATATAAACAAGGTCTAAAATCATGTTTGGATTGCACTCTGTTAAACGTAACTGTTCAAACTAGATGAGATAGGGACACTATGGACAATTTTCAGCAATTAAACTACAGAAATAACCACTTTTCCATATAAACAAGGTCTAAAATCATGTTTGGATTGCACTCTGTTAAACGTAACTGTTCAAAATAGATGATAGGGACACTATGGACAATTTTCAGCAATTTGCAGCAATTAAACTACAGAAATAACCACTTTTCCATATAAACAAGGTCTAAAATCATGTTTGGATTGCACTCTGTTAAACGTAACTGCTCAAACTAGATGATAGGGACACTATGGACAATTTTCAGCAATTTGAAGCAATTAAACTACAGAAATAACCACTTTTCCATATAAACAAGGTCTAAAATCATGTTTGGATTGCAGTCTGTTAAACGTAACTGTTCAAACTAGATGATAGGGACACTATGGACAATTTTCAGCAATTTGCAGCAATTAAACTACAGAAATAACCACTTTTCCATATAAACAAGGTCTAAAATCATGTTTGGATTGCAGTCTGTTAAACGTAACTGTTCAAACTAGATGATAGGGACACTATGGACAATTTTCAGCAATTTGCAGCAATTAAACTACAGAAATAACCACTTTTCCATATAAACAAGGTCTAAAATCATGTTTGGATTGCACTCTGGATACAATCTGTTAAACGGAACTGTTCAAACTAGATGATAGGGACACTATGGACAATTTTTAGCAATTAAACTACAGAAATAACCACTTTTCCATATAAACAAGGTCTAAAATCATGTTTGGATTGCACTCTGGATACAATCTGTTAAACGTAACTGTTCAAACTAGATGATAAGGGACACTATTGACAATTTTCAGCAATTTGCAGCAATTAAACTACAGAAATAACCACTTTTCCATATAAACAAGGTCTAAAATCATGTTTGGATTGCACTCTGGATACAATTTTTCAAACGTAACTGTTCAAACTAGATGAGATAGGGACACTATGGACAATTTTCAGCAATTTGCAGCAAACAAACTACAGAAATAACCACTTTACCATATAAACAAGGTCTAAAATCATGTTTGGATTGCACTCTGGATACAATCTGTCAAACGTAACTGTTCAAACTAGATGAGATAGGGACACTATGGACAATTTTCAGCAATTTGCAGCAATTAAACTACAGAAATAATCACTTTTCAATATAAACAAGGTCTAAAATCATGTTTGGATTGCACTCTGGATACAATCTGTTAAACGGAACTGTTCAAACTAGATGATAGGGACACTATTGACAATTTGCAGCAATTTGCAGCAATTAAACTACAGAAATAACCACTTTTCCATATAAACAAGGTCTAAAATCATGTTTGGATTGCACTCTGGATACAATCTGTTAAACGTAACTGTTCAAACTAGATGAGATAGGGACACTATAGACAATTTTCAGCAATTTGCAGCAATTAAACTACAGAAATAACCACTTTTCCATATAAACAAGGTCTAAAATCATGTTTGGATTGCACTCTTAAACGTAACTGTTCAAACTAGATGATAGGGACACTATGGACAATTTTCAGCAATTTGCAGCAATTAAACTACAGAAATAACCACTTTTCCATATAAACAAGGTCTAAAATCATGTTTGGATTGCACTCTGTTAAACGTAACTGTTCAAACTAGATGATAGGGACACTATGGACAATTTTCAGCAATTTGCAGCAATTAAACTACAGAAATAACCACTTTTCCATATAAACAAGGTCTAAAATCATGTTTGGATTGCACTCTGTTAAACGTAACTGCTCAAACTAGATGAGATAGGGACACTATGGACAATTTTCAGCAATTTGCAGCAATTAAACTACAGAAATAACCACTTTTCCATATAAACAAGGTCTAAAATCATGTTTGGATTGCACTCTGGATACAATCTGTTAAACGGAACTGTTCAAACTAGATGAGATAGGGACACTATGGACAATTTTCATTAATTTGCAGCAATTAAACTACAGAAATAACCACTTTTCCATATAAACAAGGTCTAAAATCATGTTTGGATTGCACTCTGGATACAATCTGTTAAACGGAACTGTTCAAACTAGATGAGATAGGGACACTATGGACAATTTTCAGCAATTTGCAGCAATTAAAAACAGAAATAACCACTTTTCCATATAAACAAGGTCTAAAATCATGTTTGGATTGCACTCTGTTAAACGTAACTGTTCAAACTAGATGAGATAGGGACACTATGGACAATTTTCAGCAATTAAACTACAAAAATAACCACTTTTCCATATAAACAAGGTCTAAAATCATGTTTGGATTGCACTCTGGATACAATCTGTTAAACGGAACTGTTCAAACTAGATGATAGGGACACTATGGACAATTTTCAGCAATTTGCAGCAATTAAACTACAGAAATAACCACTTTTCCATATAAACAAGGTCTAAAATCATGTTTGGATTGCACTCTGGATACAATCTGTTAAACGTAACTGTTCAAACTAGATGATAAGGGACACTATTGACAATTTTCAGCAATTTGCAGCAATTAAACTACAGAAATAACCACTTTTCCATATAAACAAGGTCTAAAATCATGTTTGGATTGCACTCTGGATACAATTTTTCAAACGTAACTGTTCAAACTAGATGAGATAGGGACACTATGGACAATTTTCAGCAATTTGCAGCAAACAAACTACAGAAATAACCACTTTACCATATAAACAAGGTCTAAAATCATGTTTGGATTGCACTCTGGATACAATCTGTCAAACGTAACTGTTCAAACTAGATGAGATAGGGACACTATGGACAATTTTCAGCAATTTGCAGCAATTAAACTACAGAAATAATCACTTTTCAATATAAACAAGGTCTAAAATCATGTTTGGATTGCACTCTGGATACAATCTGTTAAACGGAACTGTTCAAACTAGATGATAGGGACACTATTGACAATTTGCAGCAATTTGCAGCAATTAAACTACAGAAATAACCACTTTTCCATATAAACAAGGTCTAAAATCATGTTTGGATTGCACTCTGGATACAATCTGTTAAACGTAACTGTTCAAACTAGATGAGATAGGGACACTATAGACAATTTTCAGCAATTTGCAGCAATTAAACTACAGAAATAACCACTTTTCCATATAAACAAGGTCTAAAATCATGTTTGGATTGCACTCTTAAACGTAACTGTTCAAACTAGATGATAGGGACACTATGGACAATTTTCAGCAATTTGCAGCAATTAAACTACAGAAATAACCACTTTTCCATATAAACAAGGTCTAAAATCATGTTTGGATTGCACTCTGTTAAACGTAACTGTTCAAACTAGATGATAGGGACACTATGGACAATTTTCAGCAATTTGCAGCAATTAAACTACAGAAATAACCACTTTTCCATATAAACAAGGTCTAAAATCATGTTTGGATTGCACTCTGTTAAACGTAACTGCTCAAACTAGATGAGATAGGGACACTATGGACAATTTTCAGCAATTTGCAGCAATTAAACTACAGAAATAACCACTTTTCCATATAAACAAGGTCTAAAATCATGTTTGGATTGCACTCTGGATACAATCTGTTAAACGGAACTGTTCAAACTAGATGAGATAGGGACACTATGGACAATTTTCAGTAATTTGCAGCAATTAAACTACAGAAATAACCACTTTTCCATATAAACAAGGTCTAAAATCATGTTTGGATTGCACTCTGGATACAATCTGTTAAACGGAACTGTTCAAACTAGATGAGATAGGGACACTATGGACAATTTTCAGCAATTTGCAGCAATTAAAAACAGAAATAACCACTTTTCCATATAAACAAGGTCTAAAATCATGTTTGGATTGCACTCTGTTAAACGTAACTGTTCAAACTAGATGAGATAGGGACACTATGGACAATTTTCAGCAATTAAACTACAGAAATAACCACTTTTCCATATAAACAAGGTCTAAAATCATGTTTGGATTGCACTCTGGATACAATCTGTTAAACGGAACTGTTCAAACTAGATGATAGGGACACTATGGACAATTTTCAGCAATTTGCAGCAATTAAACTACAGAAATAACCACTTTTCCATATAAACAAGGTCTAAAATCATGTTTGGATTGCAGTCTGTTAAACGTAACTGTTCAAACTAGATGATAGGGACACTATGGACAATTTTCAGCAATTTGCAGCAATTAAACTACAGAAATAACCACTTTTCCATATAAACAAGGTCTAAAATCATGTTTGGATTGCAGTCTGTTAAACGTAACTGTTCAAACTAGATGATAGGGACACTATGGACAATTTTCAGCAATTTGCAGCAATTAAACTACAGAAATAACCACTTTTCCATATAAACAAGGTCTAAAATCATGTTTGGATTGCACTCTGGATACAATCTGTTAAACGGAACTGTTCAAACTAGATGATAGGGACACTATGGACAATTTTTAGCAATTAAACTACAGAAATAACCACTTTTCCATATAAACAAGGTCTAAAATCATGTTTGGATTGCACTCTGGATACAATCTGTTAAACGTAACTGTTCAAACTAGATGATAAGGGACACTATGGACAATTTTCAGCAATTTGCAGCAATTAAACTACAGAAATAACCACTTTTCCATATAAACAAGGTCTAAAATCATGTTTGGATTGCACTCTGTTAAACGTAACTGTTCAAACTAGATGAGATAGGGACACTATGGACAATTTTCAGCAATTAAACTACAGAAATAACCACTTTTCCATATAAACAAGGTCTAAAATCATGTTTGGATTGCACTCTGTTAAACGTAACTGTTCAAACTAGATGATAGGGACACTATGGACAATTTTCAGCAATTTTCAGCAATTAAACTACAGAAATAACCACTTTTCCATATAAACAAGGTCTAAAATCATGTTTGGATTGCACTCTGTTAAACGTAACTGCTCAAACTAGATGAGATAGGGACACTATGGACAATTTTCAGCAATTTGCAGCAATTAAACTACAGAAATAACCACTTTTCCATATAAACAAGGTCTAAAATCATGTTTGGATTGCAGTCTGTTAAACGTAACTGTTCAAACTAGATGATAGGGACACTATGGACAATTTTCAGCAATTTGCAGCAATTAAACTACAGAAATAACCACTTTTCCATATAAACAAGGTCTAAAATCATGTTTGGATTGCACTCTGGATACAATCTGTTAAACGGAACTGTTCAAACTAGATGATAGGGACACTATGGACAATTTTTAGCAATTAAACTACAGAAATAACCACTTTTCCATATAAACAAGGTCTAAAATCATGTTTGGATTGCACTCTGGATACAATCTGTTAAACGTAACTGTTCAAACTAGATGATAAGGGACACTATGGACAATTTTCAGCAATTTGCAGCAATTAAACTACAGAAATAACCACTTTTCCATATAAACAAGGTCTAAAATCATGTTTGGATTGCACTCTGTTAAACGTAACTGTTCAAACTAGATGAGATAGGGACACTATGGACAATTTTCAGCAATTAAACTACAGAAATAACCACTTTTCCATATAAACAAGGTCTAAAATCATGTTTGGATTGCACTCTGTTAAACGTAACTGTTCAAACTAGATGATAGGGACACTATGGACAATTTTCAGCAATTTTCAGCAATTAAACTACAGAAATAACCACTTTTCCATATAAACAAGGTCTAAAATCATGTTTGGATTGCACTCTGTTAAACGTAACTGCTCAAACTAGATGAGATAGGGACACTATGGACAATTTTCAGCAATTTGCAGCAATTAAACTACAGAAATAACCACTTTTCCATATAAACAAGGTCTAAAATCATGTTTGGATTGCACTCTGGATACAATCTGTTAAACGGAACTGTTCAAACTAGATGAGATAGGGACACTATGGACAATTTTCAGTAATTTGCAGCAATTAAACTACAGAAATAACCACTTTTCCATATAAACAAGGTCTAAAATCATGTTTGGATTGCACTCTGGATACAATCTGTTAAACGGAACTGTTCAAACTAGATGAGATAGGGACACTATGGACAATTTTCAGCAATTTGCAGCAATTAAAAACAGAAATAACCACTTTTCCATATAAACAAGGTCTAAAATCATGTTTGGATTGCACTCTGTTAAACGTAACTGTTCAAACTAGATGAGATAGGGACACTATGGACAATTTTCAGCAATTTGCAGCAATTAAACTACAGAAATAACCACTTTTCCATATAAACAAGGTCTAAAATCATGTTTGGATTGCACTCTGGATACAATCTGTTAAACGGAACTGTTCAAACTAGATGAGATAGGGACACTATGGACAATTTTCAGCAATTTGCAGCAATTAAAAACAGAAATAACCACTTTTCCATATAAACAAGGTCTAAAATCATGTTTGGATTGCACTCTGTTAAACGTAACTGTTCAAACTAGATGAGATAGGGACACTATGGACAATTTTCAGCAATTCAACTACAGAAATAACCACTTTTCCATATAAACAAGGTCTAAAATCATGTTTGTATTGCACTCTGTTAAACGTAATTGTTCAAACTAGATGATAGGGACACTATGGACAATTTTCAGCAATTTGCAGCAATTAAACTACAGAAATAACCACTTTTCCATATAAACAAGGTCTAAAATCATGTTTGGATTGCACTCTGGATACAATCTGTCAAACGTAACTGTTCAAACTAGATGAGATAGGGACACTATGGACAATTTTCAGCAATTTGCAGCAATTAAACTACAGAAATAACCACTTTTCCATATAAACAAGGTCTAAAATCATGTTTGGATTGCACTCTGTTAAACGTAACTGTTCAAACTAGATGAGATAGGGACACTATGGACAATTTTCAGCAATTAAACTACAGAAATAACCACTTTTCCATATAAACAAGGTCTAAAATCATGTTTGGATTGCACTCTGTTAAACGTAACTGTTCAAACTAGATGAGATAGGGACACTATGGACAATTTTCAGCAATTTGCAGCAATTAAACTACAGAAATAACCACTTTTCCATATAAACAAGGTCTAAAATCTTGTTTGGATTGCACTCTGGATACAATCTGTTAAACGGAACTGTTCAAACTAGATGAGATAGGGACACTATGGACAATTTTCAGTAATTTGCAGCAATTAAACTACAGAAATAACCACTTTTCCATATAAACAAGGTCTAAAATCATGTTTGGATTGCACTCTGTTAAACGTAACTGTTCAAACTAGATGAGATAGGGACACTATGGACAATTTTCAGTAATTTGCAGCAATTAAACTACAGAAATAACCACTTTTCCATATAAACAAGGTCTAAAATCTTGTTTGGATTGCACTCTGGATACAATCTGTTAAACGGAACTGTTCAAACTAGATGAGATAGGGACACTATGGACAATTTTCAGTAATTTGCAGCAATTAAACTACAGAAATAACCACTTTTCCATATAAACAAGGTCTAAAATCATGTTTGGATTGCACTCTGTTAAACGTAACTGTTCAAACTAGATGAGATAGGGACACTATGGACAATTTTCAGCAATTAAACTACAGAAATAACCACTTTTCCATATAAACAAGGTCTAAAATCATGTTTGGATTGCACTCTGGATACATTCTGTTAAACGGAACTGTTCAAACTAGATGATAGGGACACTATGGACAATTTTCAGCAATTTGCAGCAATTAAACTACAGAAATAACCACTTTTCCATATAAACAAGGTCTAAAATCATGTTTGGATTGCACTCTGGATACAATCTGTTAAACGGAACTGTTCAAACTAGATGATAGGGACACTATGGACAATTTTTAGCAATTAAACTACAGAAATAACCACTTTTCCATATAAACAAGGTCTAAAATCATGTTTGGATTGCACTCTGGATACAATCTGTTAAACGGAACTGTTCAAACTAGATGATAGGGACACTATGGACAATTTTTAGCAATTAAACTACAGAAATAACCACTTTTCCATATAAACAAGGTCTAAAATCATGTTTGGATTGCACTCTGTTAAACGTAACTGTTCAAACTAGATGAGATAGGGACACTATGGACAATTTTCAGCAATTAAACTACAGAAATAACCACTTTTCCATATAAACAAGGTCTAAAATCATGTTTGGATTGCACTCTGTTAAAAGTAACTGTTCAAACTAGATGATAGGGACACTATGGACAATTTTCAGCAATTTTCAGCAATTAAACTACAGAAATAACCACTTTTCCATATAAACAAGGTCTAAAATCATGTTTGGATTGCACTCTGTTAAACGTAACTGTTCAAACTAGATGAGATAGGGACACTATGGACAATTTTCAGCAATTTGCAGCAATTAAACTACAGAAATAACCACTTTTCCATATAAACAAGGTCTAAAATCATGTTTGGATTGCACTCTGGACACAATCTGTCAAACGTAACTGTTCAAACTAGATGAGATAGGGACACTATGGACAATTTTCAGCAATTTGCAGCAATTAAACTACAGAAATAACCACTTTTCCATATAAACAAGGTCTAAAATCATGTTTGGATTGCACTCTGTTAAACGTAACTGTTCAAACTAGATGATAGGGACACTATGGACAATTTTCAGCAATTTTCAGCAATTAAACTACAGAAATAACCACTTTTCCATATAAACAAGGTCTAAAATCATGTTTGGATTGCACTCTGGATACAATCTGTTAAACGGAACTGTTCAAACTAGATGAGATAGGGACACTATGGACAATTTTCAGCAATTTGCAGCAATTAAAAACAGAAATAACCACTTTTCCATATAAACAAGGTCTAAAATCATGTTTGGATTGCACTCTGTTAAACGTAACTGTTCAAACTAGATGAGATAGGGACACTATGGACAATTTTCAGCAATTCAACTACAGAAATAACCACTTTTCCATATAAACAAGGTCTAAAATCATGTTTGTATTGCACTCTGTTAAACGTAACTGTTCAAACTAGATGATAGGGACACTATGGACAATTTTCAGCAATTTGCAGCAATTAAACTACAGAAATAACCACTTTTCCATATAAACAAGGTCTAAAATCATGTTTGGATTGCACTCTGGATACAATCTGTCAAACGTAACTGTTCAAACTAGATGAGATAGGGACACTATGGACAATTTTCAGCAATGTGCAGCAATTAAACTACAGAAATAACCACTTTTCCATATAAACAAGGTCTAAAATCATGTTTGGATTGCACTCTGTTAAACGTAACTGTTCAAACTAGATGAGATAGGGACACTATGGACAATTTTCAGCAATTAAACTACAGAAATAACCACTTTTCCATATAAACAAGGTCTAAAATCATGTTTGGATTGCACTCTGTTAAACGTAACTGTTCAAACTAGATGAGATAGGGACACTATGGACAATTTTCAGCAATTCAACTACAGAAATAACCACTTTTCCATATAAACAAGGTCTAAAATCATGTTTGTATTGCACTCTGTTAAACGTAACTGTTCAAACTAGATGATAGGGACACTATGGACAATTTTCAGCAATTTGCAGCAATTAAACTACAGAAATAACCACTTTTCCATATAAACAAGGTCTAAAATCATGTTTGGATTGCACTCTGTTAAACGTAACTGTTCAAACTAGATGAGATAGGGACACTATGGACAATTTTCAGCAATTAAACTACAGAAATAACCACTTTTCCATATAAACAAGGTCTAAAATCATGTTTGGATTGCACTCTGGATACAATCTGTTAAACGGAACTGTTCAAACTAGATGATAGGGACACTATGGACAATTTTCAGCAATTTGCAGCAATTAAACTACAGAAATAACCACTTTTCCATATAAACAAGGTCTAAAATCATGTTTGGATTGCACTCTGGATACAATCTGTTAAACGGAACTGTTCAAACTAGATGATAGGGACACTATGGACAATTTTTAGCAATTAAACTACAGAAATAACCACTTTTCCATATAAACAAGGTCTAAAATCATGTTTGGATTGCACTCTGTTAAACGTAACTGTTCGAACTAGATGAGATAGGGACACTATGGACAATTTTCAGCAATTTGCAGCAATTAAACTACAGAAATAACCACTTTTCCATATAAACAAGGTCTAAAATCTTGTTTGGATTGCACTCTGGATACAATCTGTTAAACGGAACTGTTCAAACTAGATGAGATAGGGACACTATGGACAATTTTCAGTAATTTGCAGCAATTAAACTACAGAAATAACCACTTTTCCATATAAACAAGGTCTAAAATCATGTTTGGATTGCACTCTGTTAAACGTAACTGTTCAAACTAGATGAGATAGGGACACTATGGACAATTTTCAGCAATTCAACTACAGAAATAACCACTTTTCCATATAAACAAGGTCTAAAATCATGTTTGGATTGCACTCTGTTAAACGTAAATGTTCAAACTAGATGATAGGGACACTATGGACAATTTTCAGCAATTTGCAGCAATTAAACTACAGAAATAACCACTTTTCCATATAAACAAGGTCTAAAATCATGTTTGGATTGCACTCTGGACACAATCTGTCAAACGTAACTGTTCAAACTAGATGAGATAGGGACACTATGGACAATTTTCAGCAATTTGCAGCAATTAAACTACAGAAATAACCACTTTTCCATATAAACAAGGTCTAAAATCATGTTTGGATTGCACTCTGTTAAACGTAACTGTTCAAACTAGATGATAGGGACACTATGGACAATTTTCAGCAATTTGCAGCAATTAAACTACAGAAATAACCACTTTTCCATATAAACAAGGTCTAAAATCATGTTTGGATTGCACTCTGTTAAACGTAACTGTTCAAACTAGATGAGATAGGGACACTATGGACAATTTTCAGCAATTAAACTACAGAAATAACCACTTTTCCATATAAACAAGGTCTAAAATCATGTTTGGATTGCACTCTGTTAAACGTAACTGTTCAAACTAGATGATAGGGACACTATGGACAATTTTCAGCAATTTTCAGCAATTAAACTACAGAAATAACCACTTTTCCATATAAACAAGGTCTAAAATCATGTTTGGATTGCACTCTGGATACAATCTGTTAAACGGAACTGTTCAAACTAGATGAGATAGGGACACTATGGACAATTTTCAGCAATTTGCAGCAATTAAAAACAGAAATAACCACTTTTCCATATAAACAAGGTCTAAAATCATGTTTGGATTGCACTCTGTTAAACGTAACTGTTCAAACTAGATGAGATAGGGACACTATGGACAATTTTCAGCAATTAAACTACAGAAATAACCACTTTTCCATAAACAAGGTCTAAAATCATGTTTGTATTGCACTCTGTTAAACGTAACTGTTCAAACTAGATGATAGGGACACTATGGACAATTTTCAGCAATTTGCAGCAATTAAACTACAGAAATAACCACTTTTCCATATAAACAAGGTCTAAAATCATGTTTGGATTGCACTCTGGATACAATCTGTCAAACGTAACTGTTCAAACTAGATGAGATAGGGACACTATGGACAATTTTCAGCAATGTGCAGCAATTAAACTACAGAAATAACCACTTTTCCATATAAACAAGGTCTAAAATCATGTTTGGATTGCACTCTGTTAAACGTAACTGTTCAAACTAGATGAGATAGGGACACTATGGACAATTTTCAGCAATTAAACTACAGAAATAACCACTTTTCCATATAAACAAGGTCTAAAATCATGTTTGGATTGCACTCTGTTAAACGTAACTGTTCAAACTAGATGATAGGGACACTATGGACAATTTTCAGCAATTTTCAGCAATTAAACTACAGAAATAACCACTTTTCCATATAAACAAGGTCTAAAATCATGTTTGGATTGCACTCTGTTAAACGTAACTGTTCAAACTAGATGAGATAGGGACACTATGGACAATTTTCAGCAATTTGCAGCAATTAAACTACAGAAATAACCACTTTTCCATATAAACAAGGTCTAAAATCTTGTTTGGATTGCACTCTGGATACAATCTGTTAAACGGAACTGTTCAAACTAGATGAGATAGGGACACTATGGACAATTTTCAGTAATTTGCAGCAATTAAACTACAGAAATAACCACTTTTCCATATAAACAAGGTCTAAAATCATGTTTGGATTGCACTCTGTTAAACGTAACTGTTCAAACTAGATGATAGGGACACTATGGACAATTTTCAGCAATTTGCAGCAATTAAACTACAGAAATAACCACTTTTCCATATAAACAAGGTCTAAAATCATGTTTGGATTGCACTCTGGATACAATCTGTCAAACGTAACTGTTCAAACTAGATGAGATAGGGACACTATGGACAATTTTCAGCAATGTGCAGCAATTAAACTACAGAAATAACCACTTTTCCATATAAACAAGGTCTAAAATCATGTTTGGATTGCACTCTGTTAAACGTAACTGTTCAAACTAGATGAGATAGGGACACTATGGACAATTTTCAGCAATTAAACTACAGAAATAACCACTTTTCCATATAAACAAGGTCTAAAATCATGTTTGGATTGCACTCTGTTAAACGTAACTGTTCAAACTAGATGATAGGGACACTATGGACAATTTTCAGCAATTTGCAGCAATTAAACTACAGAAATAACCACTTTTCCATATAAACAAGGTCTAAAATCATGTTTGGATTGCACTCTGTTAAACGTAACTGTTCAAACTAGATGAGATAGGGACACTATGGACAATTTTCAGCAATTTGCAGCAATTAAACTACAGAAATAACCACTTTTCCATATAAACAAGGTCTAAAATCTTGTTTGGATTGCACTCTGGATACAATCTGTTAAACGGAACTGTTCAAACTAGATGAGATAGGGACACTATGGACAATTTTCAGTAATTTGCAGCAATTAAACTACAGAAATAACCACTTTTCCATATAAACAAGGTCTGAAATCATGTTTGGATTGCACTCTGTTAAACGTAACTGTTCAAACTAGATGATAGGGACACTATGGACAATTTTCAGCAATTTGCAGCAATTAAACTACAGAAATAACCACTTTTCCATATAAACAAGGTCTAAAATCATGTTTGGATTGCACTCTGGATACAATCTGTCAAACGTAACTGTTCAAACTAGATGAGATAGGGACACTATGGACAATTTTCAGCAATGTGCAACAATTAAACTACAGAAATAACCACTTTTCCATATAAACAAGGTCTAAAATCATGTTTGGATTGCACTCTGTTAAACGTAACTGTTCAAACTAGATGAGATAGGGACACTATGGACAATTTTCAGCAATTAAACTACAGAAATAACCACTTTTCCATATAAACAAGGTCTAAAATCATGTTTGGATTGCACTCTGTTAAACGTAACTGTTCAAACTAGATGATAGGGACACTATGGACAATTTTCAGCAATTTGCAGCAATTAAACTACAGAAATAACCACTTTTCCATATAAACAAGGTCTAAAATCATGTTTGGATTGCACTCTGTTAAACGTAACTGTTCAAACTAGATGAGATAGGGACACTATGGACAATTTTCAGCAATTAAACTACAGAAATAACCACTTTTCCATATAAACAAGGTCTAAAATCATGTTTGGATTGCACTCTGGATACAATCTGTTAAACGTAACTGTTCAAACTAGATGAGATAGGGACACTATGGACAATTTTCAGCAATTTGCAGCAATTAAACTACAGAAATAACCACTTTTCCATATAAACAAGGTCTAAAATCATGTTTGGATTGCACTCTGTGACGTAGAAGTCCGTCACTGGCCGCGGGCAGCATTTGGTTCTTTAACGCACACACATATTCATCACTCCTCCCTGCGCCATTATACCATAAGTTAACAATGTGGGTCGACACACAAATTAACTTCTGTCTTGGTGCAGGCATTTCACACTTGTCAATGTTCATATTTGAGAGATACAATAATTATTATACTTATCAATGTTGTGGATGAGCGCATTGTTTGTTTGTTCTGTTCCTCTCTCTCCATCTCTGTAGCTTCCGGGTGTGCTGGAAAAGGACCCGAGCTAAGGGAATTGGGTTGGCTTTATAGTGCCTGTCCCAAATGGCTCATTAATGCATATGGGCATATTGAAAGATATTGTCAGTAGTGATGTAATGTTGTAAATGTTATGTTGTGATATTGTTTAAAACCGTGTTGCAATGTATATCCTTTAGTATGTTTAGTTCATGGAAAATGTAGGTTTGTATTGTTAATTGATGAATTAATTAGGGTTAATTGTTCTGAGGGGAGGGGCTAGCCCTACAAAAGGAGCCTCTCTCCAGTCTCTAAGGAGGCATTTTTTGGATTGAGCTGTGGATGGGGCAGCATTGTTTTTAAGCTGTCCCATAAGGTAGACGTTGATGGCAGTACTGTTGTTTTTTGTTCCGGAATCACTTGTAAATAAACATCTTTGCACAGAATAACTTTTGCGGCTCCGCCATCTTTTTATTTTGATAGAGGTTAGGTTATCCAGTTTAGCCTTCTGGCCTACTCTACGTGACACACTATGTTAAACGTAACATTTCAAACTAGATGATAGGGACACTATGGACAATTTTCAGCAATTTGCAGCAATTAAACTACAGAAATAGCCACTTTTCCATATAAACAAGGTCTAAAATCATGTTTGGATTGCACTCTGTTAAACGTAACTGTTCAAACTAGATGAGATAGGGACACTATGGACAATTTTCAGCAATTAAACTACAGAAATAACCACTTTTCCATATAAACAAGGTCTAAAATCATGTTTGGATTGCACTCTGGATACAATCTGTTAAACGTAACTGTTCAAACTAGATGAGATAGGGACACTATGGGCAATTTGCAGCAATTAAACTACAGAAATAACCACTTTTCCATATAAACAAGGTCTAAAATCATGTTTGGATTGCACTCTGGATACAATCTGTCAAACGTAACTGTTCAAACTAGATGAGATAGGGACACTATGGACAATTTTCAGCAATTTGCAGCAATTAAACTACAGAAATAACCACTTTTCCATATAAACAAGGTCTAAAATCATGTTTGGATTGCACTCTGGATACAATCTGTTAAACGGAACTGTTCAAACTAGATGATAGGGACACTATGGACAATTTTCAGCAATTTGCAGCAATTAAACTACAGAAATAACCACTTTTCCATATAAACAAGGTCTAAAATCATGTTTGGATTGCACTCTGGATACAATCTGTTAAACGTAACTTTTCAAACTAGATGATAGGGACACTACGGACCTGTTTTAGCAATTAAACTACAGAAATAACCACTTTAACATATAAACAAGGTCTAAAATCATGTTTGGATTGCACTCTGGACACAATCTGTTAAACGTAACTGTTCAAACTAGATGATAAGGGACACTATGGACAATTTTCAGCAATTTGCAGCAATTAAACTACAGAAATAACCACTTTTCCATATAAACAAGGTCTAAAATCATGTTTGGATTGCACTCTGGACACAATCTGTTAAACGTAACTGTTCAAACTAGATGATAAGGGACACTATGGACAATTTTCAGCAATTTGCAGCAATTAAACTACAGAAATAACCACTTTTCCATATAAACGAGGTCTAAAATCATGTTTGGATTGCACTCTGTTAAGCGTAACTGTTCAAACTAGATGATAGGGACACTATGGACAATTTTCAGCAATTTGCAGCAATTAAACTACAGAAATAACCACTTTTCCATATAAACAAGGTCTAAAATCATGTTTGGATTGCACTCTGGACACAATCTGTTAAACGGAACTGTTCAAACTAGATGATAAGGGACACTATGGACAATTTTCAGCAATTTGCAGCAATTAAACTACAGAAATAACCACTTTTCCATATAAACAAGGTCTAAAATCATGTTTGGATTGCACTCTGTTAAACGTAACTGTTCAAACTAGATGAGATAGGGACACTATGGACAATTTTCAGCAATTTGCAGCAATTAAACTACAGAAATAACCACTTTTCCATATAAACAAGGTCTAAAATCATGTTTGGATTGCACTCTGTTAAACGTAACTGTTCAAACTAGATGAGATAGGGACACTATGGACAATTTGCAGCAATTAAACTACAGAAATAATCACTTTTCCATATAAACAAGGTCTAAAATCATGTTTGGATTGCACTCTGGACACAATCTGTTAAACGTAACTGTTCAAACTAGATGATAAGGGACACTATGGACAATTTTCAGCAATTTGCAGCAATTAAACTACAGAAATAACCACTTTTCCATATAAACGAGGTCTAAAATCATGTTTGGATTGCACTCTGTTAAACGTAACTGTTCAAACTAGATGATAGGGACACTATGGACAATTTTCAGCAATTTGCAGCAATTAAACTACAGAAATAACCACTTTTCCATATAAACAAGGTCTAAAATCATGTTTGGATTGCACTCTTAAACGTAACTGTTCAAACTAGATGAGATAGGGACACTATGGACAATTTTCAGCAATTAAACTACAGAAATAACCACTTTTCCATATAAACAAGGTCTAAAATCATGTTTGGATTGCACTCTGGATACAATCTGTCAAACGTAACTGTTCAAACTAGATGAGATAGGGACACTATGGACAATTTTCAGCAATTTGCAGCAATTAAACTACAGAAATAACCACTTTTCCATATAAACAAGGTCTAAAATCATGTTTGGATTGCACTCTGGACACAATCTGTTAAACGGAACTGTTGAAACTAGATGATAGGGACACTATGGACAATTTTCAGCAATTTGCAGCAATTAAACTACAGAAATAACCACTTTTCCATATAAACAAGGTCTAAAATCATGTTTGGATTGCACTCTGTTAAACGTAACTGTTCAAACTAGATGAGATAGGGACACCATGGACAATTTTTAGCAATTAAACTACAGAAATAACCACTTTTCCATATAAACAAGGTCTAAAATCATGTTTGGATTGCACTCTGTTAAACGTAACTGTTCAAACTAGATGATAGGGACACTATGGACAATTTTCAGCAATTTGCAGCAATTAAACTACAGAAATAACCACTTTTCCATATAAACAAGGTCTAAAATCATGTTTGGATTGCACTCTGTTAAACGTAACTGTTCAAACTAGATGATAGGGACACTATGGACAATTTTCAGCAATTTGCAGCAATTAAACTACAGAAATAATCACTTTTCCATATAAACAAGGTCTAAAATCATGTTTGGATTGCACTCTGGATACAATCTGTTAAACGGAACTGTTCAAACTAGATGATAGGGACACTATGGACAATTTTCAGCAATTTGCAGCAATTAAACTACAGAAATAACCACTTTTCCATATAAACAAGGTCTAAAATCATGTTTGGATTGCACTCTGGTTACAATCTGTTAAACGTAACTGTTCAAACTAGGTGAGATAGGGACACTATGGACAATTTTCAGCAATTTGCAGCAATTAAACTACAGAAATAACCACTTTTCCATATAAACAAGGTCTAAAATCATGTTTGGATTGCACTCTGGATACAATCTGTTAAACGTAACTGTTCAAACTAGATGAGATAGGGACACTATGGACAATTTTCAGCAATTTGCAGCAATTAAAAAACAGAAATAACCACTTTTCCATATAAACAAGGTCTAAAATCATGTTTGGATTGCACTCTGTTAAACGTAACTGTTCAAACTAGATGAGATAGGGACACTATGGACAATTTTCAGCAATTAAACTACAGAAATAACCACTTTTCCATATAAACAAGGTCTAAAATCATGTTTGGATTGCACTCTGTTAAACGTAACTGTTCAAACTAGATGAGATAGGGACACTATGGACAATTTTCAGCAATTAAACTACAGAAATAACCACTTTTCCATATAAACAAGGTCTAAAATCATGTTTGGATTGCACTCTGTTAAACGTAACTGTTCAAACTAGATGATAGGGACACTATGGACAATTTTCAGCAATTTGCAGCAATTAAACTACAGAAATAACCACTTTTCCATATAAACAAGGTCTAAAATCATGTTTGGATTGCACTCTGTTAAACGTAACTGTTCAAACTAGATGAGATAGGGACACTATGGACAATTTTCAGCAATTAAACTACAGAAATAACCACTTTTCCATATAAACAAGGTCTAAAATCATGTTTGGATTGCACTCTGGATACAATCTGTTAAACGTAACTGTTCAAACTAGATGAGATAGGGACACTATGGACAATTTTCAGCAATTTGCAGCAATTAAACTACAGAAATAACCACTTTTCCATATAAACAAGGTCTAAAATCATGTTTGGATTGCACTCTGTGACGTAGAAGTCCGTCACTGGCCGCGGGCAGCATTTGGTTCTTTAACGCACACACATATTCATCACTCCTCCCTGCGCCATTATACCATAAGTTAACAATGTGGGTCGACACACAAATTAACTTCTGTCTTGGTGCAGGCATTTCACACTTGTCAATGTTCATATTTGAGAGATACAATAATTATTATACTTATCAATGTTGTGGATGAGCGCATTGTTTGTTTGTTCTGTTCCTCTCTCTCCATCTCTGTAGCTTCCGGGTGTGCTGGAAAAGGACCCGAGCTAAGGGAATTGGGTTGGCTTTATAGTGCCTGTCCCAAATGGCTCATTAATGCATATGGGCATGTTGAAAGATATTGTCAGTAGTGATGTAATGTTGTAAATGTTATGTTGTGATATTGTTTAAAACCGTGTTGCAATGTATATCCTTTAGTATGTTTAGTTCATGGAAAATGTAGGTTTGTATTGTTAATTGATTAATTAATTAGGGTTAATTGTTCTGAGGGGAGGGGCTAGCCCTACAAAAGGAGCCTCTCTCCAGTCTCTAAGGAGGCATTTTTTGGATTGAGCTGTGGATGGGGCAACATTGTTTTTAAGCTGTCCCATAAGGTAGACGTTGATAGCAGTACTGTTGTTTTTTGTTCCGGAATCACTTGTAAATAAACACCTTTGCACAGAAGAACTTTTGCGGCTCCGCCATCTTTTTATTTTGATAGAGGTTAGGTTATCCAGGTTAGCCTTCTGGCCTACTCTACGTGACACACTCTGTTAAACGTAACTGTTCAAACTAGATGATAGGGACACTATGGACAATTTTCAGCAATTTGCAGCAATTAAACTACAGAAATAATCACTTTTCCATATAAACAAGGTCTAAAATCATGTTTGGATTGCACTCTGGATACAATCTGTTAAACGGAACTGTTCAAACTAGATGATAGGGACACTATGGACAATTTTCAGCAATTTGCAGCAATTAAACTACAGAAATAACCACTTTTCCATATAAACAAGGTCTAAAATCATGTTTGGATTGCACTCTGGATACAATCTGTCAAACGTAACTGTTCAAACTAGATGAGATAGGGACACTATGGACAATTTTCAGCAATTTGCAGCAATTAAACTACAGAAATAACCACTTTTCCATATAAACAAGGTCTAAAATCATGTTTGGATTGCACTCTGGATACAATCTGTTAAACGGAACTGTTCAAACTAGATGATAGGGACACTATGGACAATTTTCAGCAATTTGCAGCAATTAAACTACAGAAATAACCACTTTTCCATATAAACAAGGTCTAAAATCATGTTTGGATTGCACTCTGGATACAATCTGTTAAACGTAACTTTTCAAACTAGATGATAGGGACACTACGGACCTGTTTTAGCAATTAAACTACAGAAATAACCACTTTAACATATAAACAAGGTCTAAAATCATGTTTGGATTGCACTCTGGACACAATCTGTTAAACGTAACTGTTCAAACTAGATGATAAGGGACACTATGGACAATTTTCAGCAATTTGCAGCAATTAAACTACAGAAATAACCACTTTTCCATATAAACAAGGTCTAAAATCATGTTTG
The DNA here is from genome assembly GCF_057628025.1 of Oncorhynchus mykiss. NCBI lineage: Eukaryota > Metazoa > Chordata > Actinopteri > Salmoniformes > Salmonidae > Oncorhynchus > Oncorhynchus mykiss. The sequence continues at coordinate 45,688,266 of NC_143046.1, forward strand.
GATTGCACTCTGGACACAATCTGTTAAACGTAACTGTTCAAACTAGATGATAAGGGACACTATGGACAATTTTCAGCAATTTGCAGCAATTAAACTACAGAAATAACCACTTTTCCATATAAACGAGGTCTAAAATCATGTTTGGATTGCACTCTGTTAAGCGTAACTGTTCAAACTAGATGATAGGGACACTATGGACAATTTTCAGCAATTTGCAGCAATTAAACTACAGAAATAACCACTTTTCCATATAAACAAGGTCTAAAATCATGTTTGGATTGCACTCTGGACACAATCTGTTAAACGGAACTGTTCAAACTAGATGATAAGGGACACTATGGACAATTTTCAGCAATTTGCAGCAATTAAACTACAGAAATAACCACTTTTCCATATAAACAAGGTCTAAAATCATGTTTGGATTGCACTCTGTTAAACGTAACTGTTCAAACTAGATGAGATAGGGACACTATGGACAATTTTCAGCAATTTGCAGCAATTAAACTACAGAAATAACCACTTTTCCATATAAACAAGGTCTAAAATCATGTTTGGATTGCACTCTGTTAAACGTAACTGTTCAAACTAGATGAGATAGGGACACTATGGACAATTTGCAGCAATTAAACTACAGAAATAATCACTTTTCCATATAAACAAGGTCTAAAATCATGTTTGGATTGCACTCTGGACACAATCTGTTAAACGTAACTGTTCAAACTAGATGATAAGGGACACTATGGACAATTTTCAGCAATTTGCAGCAATTAAACTACAGAAATAACCACTTTTCCATATAAACGAGGTCTAAAATCATGTTTGGATTGCACTCTGTTAAACGTAACTGTTCAAACTAGATGATAGGGACACTATGGACAATTTTCAGCAATTTGCAGCAATTAAACTACAGAAATAACCACTTTTCCATATAAACAAGGTCTAAAATCATGTTTGGATTGCACTCTTAAACGTAACTGTTCAAACTAGATGAGATAGGGACACTATGGACAATTTTCAGCAATTAAACTACAGAAATAACCACTTTTCCATATAAACAAGGTCTAAAATCATGTTTGGATTGCACTCTGGATACAATCTGTCAAACGTAACTGTTCAAACTAGATGAGATAGGGACACTATGGACAATTTTCAGCAATTTGCAGCAATTAAACTACAGAAATAACCACTTTTCCATATAAACAAGGTCTAAAATCATGTTTGGATTGCACTCTGGACACAATCTGTTAAACGGAACTGTTGAAACTAGATGATAGGGACACTATGGACAATTTTCAGCAATTTGCAGCAATTAAACTACAGAAATAACCACTTTTCCATATAAACAAGGTCTAAAATCATGTTTGGATTGCACTCTGTTAAACGTAACTGTTCAAACTAGATGAGATAGGGACACCATGGACAATTTTTAGCAATTAAACTACAGAAATAACCACTTTTCCATATAAACAAGGTCTAAAATCATGTTTGGATTGCACTCTGTTAAACGTAACTGTTCAAACTAGATGATAGGGACACTATGGACAATTTTCAGCAATTTGCAGCAATTAAACTACAGAAATAACCACTTTTCCATATAAACAAGGTCTAAAATCATGTTTGGATTGCACTCTGTTAAACGTAACTGTTCAAACTAGATGATAGGGACACTATGGACAATTTTCAGCAATTTGCAGCAATTAAACTACAGAAATAATCACTTTTCCATATAAACAAGGTCTAAAATCATGTTTGGATTGCACTCTGGATACAATCTGTTAAACGGAACTGTTCAAACTAGATGATAGGGACACTATGGACAATTTTCAGCAATTTGCAGCAATTAAACTACAGAAATAACCACTTTTCCATATAAACAAGGTCTAAAATCATGTTTGGATTGCACTCTGGTTACAATCTGTTAAACGTAACTGTTCAAACTAGGTGAGATAGGGACACTATGGACAATTTTCAGCAATTTGCAGCAATTAAACTACAGAAATAACCACTTTTCCATATAAACAAGGTCTAAAATCATGTTTGGATTGCACTCTGGATACAATCTGTTAAACGTAACTGTTCAAACTAGATGAGATAGGGACACTATGGACAATTTTCAGCAATTTGCAGCAATTAAAAAACAGAAATAACCACTTTTCCATATAAACAAGGTCTAAAATCATGTTTGGATTGCACTCTGTTAAACGTAACTGTTCAAACTAGATGAGATAGGGACACTATGGACAATTTTCAGCAATTAAACTACAGAAATAACCACTTTTCCATATAAACAAGGTCTAAAATCATGTTTGGATTGCACTCTGTTAAACGTAACTGTTGAAACTAGATGATAGGGACACTATGGACAATTTTCAGCAATTTGCAGCAATTAAACTACAGAAATAACCACTTTTCCATATAAACAAGGTCTAAAATCATGTTTGGATTGCACTCTGTTAAACGTAACTGTTCAAAATAGATGAGATAGGGACACTATGGACAATTTTCAGCAATTAAACTACAGAAATAACCACTTTTCCATATAAACAAGGTCTAAAATCATGTTTGGATTGCACTCTGGATACAATCTGTTAAACGTAACTGTTCAAACTAGATGAGATAGGGACACTATGGACATTTTTCAGCAATTTGCAGCAATTAAACTACAGAAATAACCACTTTTCCATATAAACAAGGTCTAAAATCATGTTTGGATTGCACTCTGTTAAACGTAACTGTTCAAAATAGATGAGATAGGGACACTATGGACAATTTTCAGCAATTAAACTACAGAAATAACCACTTTTCCATATAAACAAGGTCTAAAATCATGTTTGGATTGCACTCTGGATACAATCTGTTAAACGTAACTGTTCAAACTAGATGAGATAGGGACACTATGGACAATTTTCAGCAATTTGCAGCAATTAAACCACAGAAATAACCACTTTTCCATATAAACAAGGTCTAAAATCATGTTTGGATTGCACTCTGTTAAACGTAACTGTTCAAACTAGATGAGATAGGGACACTATGGACAATTTTCAGCAATTTGCAGCAATTAAACTACAGAAATAACCACTTTTCCATATAAACAAGGTCTAAAATCATGTTTGGATTGCACTCTGTTAAACGTAACTGTTCAAACTAGATGAGATAGGGACACTATGGACAATTTGCAGCAATTTGCAGCAATTAAACTACAGAAATAACCACTTTTCCATATAAACAAGGTCTAAAATCATGTTTGGATTGCACTCTGGATACAATCTGTTAAACGTAACTGTTCAAACTAGATGAGATAGGGACACTATGGACAATTTTCAGCAATTTGCAGCAATTAAACTACAGAAATAACCACTTTTCCATATAAACAAGGTCTAAAATCATGTTTGGATTGCACTCTGTGACGTAGAAGTCCGTCACTGGCCGCGGGTAGCATTTGGTTCTTTAACGCACACACATATTCATCACTCCTCCCTGCGCCATTATACCATAAGTTAACAATGTGGGTCGACACACAAATTAACTTCTGTCTTGGTGCAGGCATTTCACACTTGTCAATGTTCATATTTGAGAGATACAATAATTATTATACTTATCAATGTTGTGGATGAGCGCATTGTTTGTTTGTTCTGTTCCTCTCTCTCCATCTCTGTAGCTTCCGGGTGTGCTGGAAAAGGACCCGAGCTAAGGGAATTGGGTTGGCTTTATAGTGCCTGTCCCAAATGGCTCATTAATGCATATGGGCATATTGAAAGATATTGTCAGTAGTGATGTAATGTTGTAAATGTTATGTTGTGATATTGTTTAAAACCGTGTTGCAATGTATATCCTTTAGTATGTTTAGTTCATGGAAAATGTAGGTTTGTATTGTTAATTGATTAATTAATTAGGGTTAATTGTTCTGAGGGGAGGGGCTAGCCCTACAAAAGGAGCCTCTCTCCAGTCTCTAAGGAGGCATTTTTTGGATTGAGCTGTGGATGGGGCAACATTGTTTTTAAGCTGTCCCATAAGGTAGACGTTGATAGCAGTACTGTTGTTTTTTGTTCCGGAATCACTTGTAAATAAACACCTTTGCACAGAAGAACTTTTGCGGCTCCGCCATCTTTTTATTTTGATAGAGGTTAGGTTATCCAGTTTAGCCTTCTGGCCTACTCTACGTGACACACTCTGTTAAACGTAACTGTTCAAACTAGATGATAGGGACACTATGGACAATTTTCAGCAATTTGCAGCAATTAAACTACAGAAATAATCACTTTTCCATATAAACAAGGTCTAAAATCATGTTTGGACTGCACTCTGGATACAATCTGTTAAACGGAACTGTTCAAACTAGATGATAGGGACACTATGGACAATTTTCAGCAATTTGCAGCAATTAAACTACAGAAATAACCACTTTTCCATATAAACAAGGTCTAAAATCATGTTTGGATTGCACTCTGGATACAATCTGTCAAACATAACTGTTCAAACTAGATGAGATAGGGACACTATGTACAATTTTCAGCAATTTGCAGCAATTAAACTACAGAAATAACCACTTTTCCATATAAACAAGGTCTAAAATCATGTTTGGATTGCACTCTGTTAAACGTAACTGTTCAAACTAGATGAGATAGGGACACTATGGACAATTTGCAGCAATTAAACTACAGATATAACCACTTTTCCATATAAACAAGGTCTATAATCATGTTTGGATTGCACTCTGGATACAATCTGTCAAACGTAACTGTTCAAACTAGATGAAATAGGGAAACTATGGACAATTTTCAGCAATTTGCAGCAAACAAACTACAGAAATAACCACTTTTCCATATAAACAAGGTCTAAAATCATGTTTGGATTGCACTCTGGATACAATCTGTTAAACGTAACTGTTCAACTAGATGATAGGGACACTATGGACAATTTTCAGCAATTTGCAGCAATTAAACTACAGAAATAACCACTTTTCCATATAAACAAGGTCTAAAATCATGTTTGGATTGCACTCTGTTAAACGTAACTGTTCAAACTAGATGAGATAGGGACACTATGGACAATTTTCAGCAATTTGCAGCAATTAAACTACAGAAATAATCACTTTTCAATATAAACAAGGTCTAAAATCATGTTTGGATTGCACTCTGGATACAATCTGTTAAACGGAACTGTTCAAACTAGATGATAGGGACACTATGGACAATTTTCAGCAATTTGCAGCAATTAAACTACAGAAATAACCACTTTTCCATATAAACAAGGTCTAAAATCATGTTTGGATTGCACTCTGTTAAACGTAACTGTTCAAACTAGATGAGATAGGGACACTATGGACAATTTTCAGCAATTAAACTACAGAAATAACCACTTTTCCATATAAACAAGGTCTAAAATCATGTTTGGATTGCACTCTGTTAAACGTAACTGTTCAAACTAGATGATAGGGACACTATGGACAATTTTCAGCAATTTGCAGCAATTAAACTACAGAAATAACCACTTTTCCATATAAACAAGGTCTAAAATCATGTTTGGATTGCACTCTGTTAAACGTAACTGTTCAAACTAGATGATAGGGACACTATGGACAATTTTCAGCAATTTGCAGCAATTAAACTAAAGAAATAACCACTTTTCCATATAAACAAGGTCTAAAATCATGTTTGGATTGCACTCTGGATACAATCTGTTAAACGTAACTGTTCAAACTAGGTGAGATAGGGACACTATGGACAATTTTCAGCAATTTGCAGCAATTAAACTACAGAAATAACCACTTTTCCATATAAACAAGGTCTAAAATCATGTTTGGATTGCACTCTGTTAAACGTAACTGTTCAAACTAGATGAGATAGGGACACTATGGACAATTTTCAGCAATTTGCAGCAATTAAACTACAGAAATAATCACTTTTCAATATAAACAAGGTCTAAAATCATGTTTGGATTGCACTCTGGATACAATCTGTTAAACGTAACTGTTCAAACTAGATGAGATAGGGACACTATGGACAATTTTCAGCAATTTGCAGCAATTAAACTACAGAAATAACCACTTTTCCATATAAACAAGGTCTAAAATCATGTTTGGATTGCACTCTGTGACGTAGAAGTCCGTCACTGGCCGCGGGCAGCATTTGGTTCTTTAATGCACACACATATTCATCACTCCTCCCTGCGCCATTATACCATAAGTTAACAATGTGGGTCGACACACAAATTAACTTCTGTCTTGGTGCAGGCATTTCACACTTGTCAATGTTCATATTTGAGAGATACAATAATTATTATACTTATCAATGTTGTGGATGAGCGCATTGTTTGTTTGTTCTGTTCCTCTCTCTCCATCTCTGTAGCTTCCGGGTGTGCTGGAAAAGGACCCGAGCTAAGGGAATTGGGTTGGCTTTATAGTGCCTGTCCCAAATGGCTCATTAATGCATATGGGCATGTTGAAAGATATTGTCAGTAGTGATGTAATGTTGTAAATGTTATGTTGTGATATTGTTTAAAACCGTGTTGCAATGTATATCCTTTAGTATGTTTAGTTCATGGAAAATGTAGGTTTGTATTGTTAATTGATTAATTAATTAGGGTTAATTGTTCTGAGGGGAGGGGCTAGCCCTACAAAAGGAGCCTCTCTCCAGTCTCTAAGGAGGCATTTTTTGGATTGAGCTGTGGATGGGGCAACATTGTTTTTAAGCTGTCCCATAAGGTAGACGTTGATAGCAGTACTGTTGTTTTTTGTTCCGGAATCACTTGTAAATAAACACCTTTGCACAGAAGAACTTTTGCGGCTCCGCCATCTTTTTATTTTGATAGAGGTTAGGTTATCCAGGTTAGCCTTCTGGCCTACTCTACGTGACACACTCTGTTAAACGTAACTGTTCAAACTAGATGATAGGGACACTATGGACAATTTTCAGCAATTTGCAGCAATTAAACTACAGAAATAATCACTTTTCCATATAAACAAGGTCTAAAATCATGTTTGGATTGCACTCTGGATACAATCTGTTAAACGGAACTGTTCAAACTAGATGATAGGGACACTATGGACAATTTTCAGCAATTTGCAGCAATTAAACTACAGAAATAACCACTTTTCCATATAAACAAGGTCTAAAATCATGTTTGGATTGCACTCTGGATACAATCTGTCAAACGTAACTCTTCAAACTAGATGAGATAGGGACACTATGGGCAATTTGCAGCAATTAAACTACAGAAATAACCACTTTTCCATATAAACAAGGTCTAAAATCATGTTTGGATTGCACTCTGGATACAATCTGTCAAACGTAACTGTTCAAACTAGATGAGATAGGGACACTATGGACAATTTTCAGCAATTCGCAGCAATTAAACTACAGAAATAACCACTTTTCCATATAAACAAGGTCTAAAATCATGTTTTGATTGCACTCTGTTAAACGTAACTGTTCAAACTAGATGAGATAGGGACACTATGGACAATTTTCAGCAATTTGCAGCAATTTAACTACAGAAATAACCACTTTTCCATATAAACAAGGTCTAAAATCATGTTTGGATTGCACTCTGGATACAATCTGTTAAACGTAACTGTTCAAACTAGATGATAGGGACACTATGGACAATTTGCAGCAATTAAACTACAGAAATAACCACTTTTCCATATAAACAAGGTCTAAAATCATGTTTGGATTGCACTCTGGATACAATCTGTCAAACGTAACTGTTTAAACTAGATGAGATAGAGACACTATGGACAATTTGCAGCAATTTGCAGCAATTAAACTACTGAAATAACCACTTTTCCATATAAACAAGGTCTAAAATCATGTTTGGATTGCACTCTGGATACAATCTGTTAAACGTAACTGTTCAAACTAGATGAGATAGAGACACTATGGACAATTTTCAGCAATTTGCAGCAATTAAACTACAGAAATAACCACTTTATCCATATAAACAAGGTCTAAAATCATGTTTGGATTGCACTCTGTTCAACGTAACTGTTCAAACTAGATGATAGGGACACTATGGACAATTTTCAGCAATTTGCAGCAATTAAACTACAGAAATAACCACTTTTCCATATAAACAAGTTCTAAAATCATGTTTGGATTGCACTCTGGATACAATCTGTTAAACGTAACTGTTCAACTAGATGATAGGGACACTATGGACAATTTTCAGCAATTTGCAGCAATTAAACTACAGAAATAACCACTTTTCCATATAAACAAGGTCTAAAATCATGTTTGGATTGCACTCTGTTAAACGTAACTGTTCAAACTAGATGAGATAGGGACACTATGGACAATTTTCAGCAATTTGCAGCAATTAAACTACAGAAATAATCACTTTTCAATATAAACAAGGTCTAAAATCATGTTTGGATTGCACTCTGGATACAATCTGTTAAACGGAACTGTTCAAACTAGATGATAGGGACACTATGGACAATTTTCAGCAATTTGCAGCAATTAAACTACAGAAATAACCACTTTTCCATATAAACAAGGTCTAAAATCATGTTTGGATTGCACTCTGTTAAACGTAACTGTTCAAACTAGATGAGATAGGGACACTATGGACAATTTTCAGCAATTAAACTACAGAAATAACCACTTTTCCATATAAACAAGGTCTAAAATCATGTTTGGATTGCACTCTGGATACAATCTGTTAAACGTAACTGTTCAAACTAGGTGAGATAGGGACACTATGGACAATTTTCAGCAATTTGCAGCAATTAAACTACAGAAATAACCACTTTTCCATATAAACAAGGTCTAAAATCATGTTTGGATTGCACTCTGGATACAATCTGTTAAACGTAACTGTTCAAACTAGATGATAGGGACACTATGGACAATTTGCAGCAATTAAACTACAGAAATAACCACTTTTCCATATAAACAAGGTCTAAAATCATGTTTGGATTGCACTCTGGATACAATCTGTCAAACGTAACTGTTTAAACTAGATGAGATAGGGACACTATGGACAATTTGCAGCAATTTGCAGCAATTAAACTACTGAAATAACCACTTTTCCATATAAACAAGGTCTAAAATCATGTTTGGATTGCACTCTGGATACAATCTGTTAAACGTAACTGTTCAAACTAGATGAGATAGAGACACTATGGACAATTTTCAGCAATTTGCAGCAATTAAACTACAGAAATAACCACTTTATCCATATAAACAAGGTCTAAAATCATGTTTGGATTGCACTCTGTTCAACGTAACTGTTCAAACTAGATGATAGGGACACTATGGACAATTTTCAGCAATTTGCAGCAATTAAACTACAGAAATAACCACTTTTCCATATAAACAAGGTCTAAAATCATGTTTGGATTGCACTCTGGATACAATCTGTTAAACGTAACTGTTCAACTAGATGATAGGGACACTATGGACAATTTTCAGCAATTTGCAGCAATTAAACTACAGAAATAACCACTTTTCCATATAAACAAGGTCTAAAATCATGTTTGGATTGCACTCTGTTAAACGTAACTGTTCAAACTAGATGAGATAGGGACACTATGGACAATTTTCAGCAATTTGCAGCAATTAAACTACAGAAATAATCACTTTTCAATATAAACAAGGTCTAAAATCATGTTTGGATTGCACTCTGGATACAATCTGTTAAACGGAACTGTTCAAACTAGATGATAGGGACACTATGGACAATTTTCAGCAATTTGCAGCAATTAAACTACAGAAATAACCACTTTTCCATATAAACAAGGTCTAAAATCATGTTTGGATTGCACTCTGTTAAACGTAACTGTTCAAACTAGATGAGATAGGGACACTATGGACAATTTTCAGCAATTAAACTACAGAAATAACCACTTTTCCATATAAACAAGGTCTAAAATCATGTTTGGATTGCACTCTGTTAAACGTAACTGTTCAAACTAGATGATAGGGACACTATGGACAATTTGCAGCAATTTGCAGCAATTAAACTACAGAAATAACCACTTTTCCATATAAACAAGGTCTAAAATCATGTTTGGATTGCACTCTGTTAAACGTAACTGTTCAAACTAGATGATAGGGACACTATGGACAATTTTCAGCAATTTGCAGCAATTAAACTAAAGAAATAACCACTTTTCCATATAAACAAGGTCTAAAATCATGTTTGGATTGCACTCTGGATACAATCTGTTAAACGGAACTGTTCAAACTAGATGATAGGGACACTATGGACAATTTTCAGCAATTTGCAGCAATTAAACTACAGAAATAACCACTTTTCCATATAAACAAGGTCTAAAATCATGTTTGGATTGCACTCTGGATACAATCTGTCAAACGTAACTGTTCAAACTAGATGAGATAGGGACACTATGGGCAATTTGCAGGAATTAAACTACAGAAATATCCACTTTTCCATATAAACAAGGTCTAAAATCATGTTTGGATTGCACTCTGGATACAATCTGTCAAACGTAACTGTTCAAACTAGATGAGATAGGGACACTATGGACAATTTTCAGCAATTCGCAGCAATTAAACTACAGAAATAACCACTTTTCCATATAAACAAGGTCTAAAATCATGTTTTGATTGCACTCTGTTAAACGTAACTGTTCAAACTAGATGAGATAGGGACACTATGGACAATTTTCAGCAATTTGCAGCAATTTAACTACAGAAATAACCACTTTTCCATATAAACAAGGTCTAAAATCATGTTTGGATTGCACTCTGGATACAATCTGTTAAACGTAACTGTTCAAACTAGATGATAGGGACACTATGGACAATTTGCAGCAATTAAACTACAGAAATAACCACTTTTCCATATAAACAAGGTCTAAAATCATGTTTGGATTGCACTCTGGATACAATCTGTTAAACGTAACTGTTTAAACTAGATGAGATAGGGACACTATGGACAATTTGCAGCAATTTGCAGCAATTAAACTACTGAAATAACCACTTTTCCATATAAACAAGGTCTAAAATCATGTTTGGATTGCACTCTGTTAAACGTAACTGTTCAAACTAGATGAGATAGGGACACTATGGACAATTTTCAGCAATTTGCAGCAATTAAACTACAGAAATAATCACTTTTCAATATAAACAAGGTCTAAAATCATGTTTGGATTGCACTCTGGATACAATCTGTTAAACGGAACTGTTCAAACTAGATGATAGGGACACTATGGACAATTTTCAGCAATTTGCAGCAATTAAACTACAGAAATAACCACTTTTCCATATAAACAAGGTCTAAAATCATGTTTGGATTGCACTCTGTTAAACGTAACTGTTCAAACTAGATGAGATAGGGACACTATGGACAATTTTCAGCAATTAAACTACAGAAATAACCACTTTTCCATATAAACAAGGTCTAAAATCATGTTTGGATTGCACTCTGTTAAACGTAACTGTTCAAACTAGATGATAGGGACACTATGGACAATTTCCAGCAATTTGCAGCAATTAAACTACAGAAATAACCACTTTTCCATATAAACAAGGTCTAAAATCATGTTTGGATTGCACTCTGTTAAACGTAACTGTTCAAACTAGATGATAGGGACACTATGGACAATTTTCAGCAATTTGCAGCAATTAAACTAAAGAAATAACCACTTTTCCATATAAACAAGGTCTAAAATCATGTTTGGATTGCACTCTGGATACAATCTGTTAAACGTAACTGTTCAAACTAGGTGAGATAGGGACACTATGGACAATTTTCAGCAATTTGCAGCAATTAAACTACAGAAATAACCATTTTTCCATATAAACAAGGTCTAAAATCATGTTTGGATTGCACTCTGTTAAACGTAACTGTTCAAACTAGATGAGATAGGGACACTATGGACAATTTTCAGCAATTTGCAGCAATTAAACTACAGAAATAATCACTTTTCAATATAAACAAGGTCTAAAATCATGTTTGGATTGCACTCTGGATACAATCTGTTAAACGTAACTGTTCAAACTAGATGAGATAGGGACACTATGGACAAATTTCAGCAATTTGCAGCAATTAAACTACAGAAATAACCACTTTTCCATATAAACAAGGTCTAAAATCATGTTTGGATTGCACTCTGTGACGTAGAAGTCTGTCACTGGCCGCGGGCAGCATTTGGTTCTTTAATGCACACACATATTCATCACTCCTCCCTGCGCCATTATACCATAAGTTAACAATGTGGGTCGACACACAAATTAACTTCTGTCTTGGTGCAGGCATTTCACACTTGTCAATGTTCATATTTGAGAGATACAATAATTATTATACTTATCAATGTTGTGGATGAGCGCATTGTTTGTTTGTTCTGTTCCTCTCTCTCCATCTCTGTAGCTTCCGGGTGTGCTGGAAAAGGACCCGTGCTAAGGGAATTGGGTTGGCTTTATAGTGCCTGTCCCAAATGGCTCATTAATGCATATGGGCATGTTGAAAGATATTGTCAGTAGTGATGTAATGTTGTAAATGTTATGTTGTGATATTGTTTAAAACCGTGTTGCAATGTATATCCTTTAGTATGTTTAGTTCATGGAAAATGTAGGTTTGTATTGTTAATTGATTAATTAATTAGGGTTAATTGTTCTGAGGGGAGGGGCTAGCCCTACAAAAGGAGCCTCTCTCCAGTCTCTAAGGAGGCATTTTTTGGATTGAGCTGTGGATGGGGCAACATTGTTTTTAAGCTGTCCCATAAGGTAGACGTTGATAGCAGTACTGTTGTTTTTTGTTCCGGAATCACTTGTAAATAAACACCTTTGCACAGAAGAACTTTTGCGGCTCCGCCATCTTTTTATTTTGATAGAGGTTAGGTTATCCAGTTTAGCCTTCTGGCCTACTCTACGTGACACACTCTGTTAAACGTAACTGTTCAAACTAGATGAGATAGGGACACTATGGACAATTTTCAGCAATTTGCAGCAATTAAACTACAGAAATAATCACTTTTCCATATAAACAAGGTCTAAAATCATGTTTGGATTGCACTCTGGATACAATCTGTTAAACGGAACTGTTCAAACTAGATGATAGGGACACTATGGACAATTTTCAGCAATTTGCAGCAATTAAACTACAGAAATAACCACTTTTCCATATAAACAAGGTCTAAAATCATGTTTGGATTGCACTCTGGATACAATCTGTCAAACGTAACTGTTCAAACTAGATGAGATAGGGACACTATGGGCAATTTGCAGCAATTAAACTACAGAAATAACCACTTTTCCATATAAACAAGGTCTAAAATCATGTTTGGATTGCACTCTGGATACAATCTGTCAAACGTAACTGTTCAAACTAGATGAGATAGGGACACTATGGACAATTTTCAGCAATTCGCAGCAATTAAACTACAGAAATAACCACTTTTCCATATAAACAAGGTCTAAAATCATGTTTTGATTGCACTCTGTTAAACGTAACTGTTCAAACTAGATGAGATAGGGACACTATGGACAATTTTCAGCAATTTGCAGCAATTTAACTACAGAAATAACCACTTTTCCATATAAACAAGGTCTAAAATCATGTTTGGATTGCACTCTGGATACAATCTGTTAAACGTAACTGTTCAAACTAGATGATAGGGACACTATGGACAATTTGCAGCAATTAAACTACAGAAATAACCACTTTTCCATATAAACAAGGTCTAAAATCATGTTTGGATTGCACTCTGGATACAATCTGTCAAACGTAACTGTTTAAACTAGATGAGATAGGGACACTATGGACAATTTGCAGCAATTTGCAGCAATTAAACTACTGAAATAACCACTTTTCCATATAAACAAGGTCTAAAATCATGTTTGGATTGCACTCTGGACACAATCTGTTAAACGGAACTGTTCAAACTAGATGATAAGGGACACTATGGACAATTTGCAGCAATTTGCAGCAAACAAACTACAGAAATAACCACTTTTCCATATAAACAAGGTCTAAAATCATGTTTGGATTGCACTCTGGATACAATCTGTTAAACGTAACTGTTCAAACTAGATGAGATAGAGACACTATGGACAATTTTCAGCAATTTGCAGCAATTAAACTACAGAAATAACCACTTTTCCATATAAACAAGGTCTAAAATCATGTTTGGATTGCACTCTGTGACGTAGAAGTCCGTCACTGGCCGCGGGCAGCATTTGGTTCTTTAACGCACACACATATTCATCACTACTCCCTGCGCCATTATACCATAAGTTAACAATGTGGGTCGACACACAAATTAACTTCTGTCTTGGTGCAGGCATTTCACACTTGTCAATGTTCATATTTGAGAGATTCAATAATTATTATACTTATCAATGTTGTGGATGAGCGCATTGTTTGTTTGTTCTGTTCCTCTCTCTCCATCTCTGTAGCTTCCGGGTGTGCTGGAAAAGGACCCGAGCTAAGGGAATTGGGTTGGCTTTATAGTGCCTGTCCCAAATGGCTCATTAATGCATATGGGCATATTGAAAGATATTGTCAGTAGTGATGTAATGTTGTAAATGTTATGTTGTGATATTGTTTAAAACCGTGTTGCAATGTATATCCTTTAGTATGTTTAGTTCATGGAAAATGTAGGTTTGTATTGTTAATTGATTAATTAATTAGGGTTAATTGTTCTGAGGGGAGGGGCTAGCCCTACAAAAGGAGCCTCTCTCCAGTCTCTAAGGAGGCATTTTTTGGATTGAGCTGTGGATGGGGCAACATTGTTTTTAAGCTGTCCCATAAGGTAGACGTTGATAGCAGTACTGTTGTTTTTTGTTCCGGAATCACTTGTAAATAAACACCTTTGCACAGAAGAACTTTTGCGGCTCCGCCATCTTTTTATTTTGATAGAGGTTAGGTTATCCAGTTTAGCCTTCTGGCCTACTCTACGTGACACACTCTGTTAAACGTAACTGTTCAAACTAGATGATAGGGACACTATGGACAATTTTCAGCAATTTGCAGCAATTAAACTACAGAAATAATCACTTTTCCATATAAACAAGGTCTAAAATCATGTTTGGACTGCACTCTGGATACAATCTGTTAAACGGAACTGTTCAAACTAGATGATAGGGACACTATGGACAATTTTCAGCAATTTGCAGCAATTAAACTACAGAAATAACCACTTTTCCATATAAACAAGGTCTAAAATCATGTTTGGATTGCACTCTGGATACAATCTGTCAAACATAACTGTTCAAACTAGATGAGATAGGGACACTATGTACAATTTTCAGCAATTTGCAGCAATTAAACTACAGAAATAACAACTTTTCCATATAAACAAGGTCTAAAATCATGTTTGGATTGCACTCTGGACACAATCTGTTAAACGGAACTGTTCAAACTAGATGATAGGGACACTATGGACAATTTTCAGCAATTTGCAGCAATTAAACTACAGAAATAACCACTTTTCTATATAAACAAGGTCTAAAATCATGTTTGGATTGCACTCTGTTAAACGTAACTGTTCAAACTAGATGAGATAGGGACACTATGGACAATTTTCAGCAATTAAACTACAGAAATAACCACTTTTCCACATAAACAAGGTCTAAAATCATGTTTGGATTGCACTCTGGATACAATCTGCTAAACGTAACTGTTCAAACTAGATGAGATAGTGTCCCTATGGACAATTTTCAGCAATTTGCAGCAATTAAACTACAGAAATAACCACTTTTCCATATAAACAAGGTCTAAAATCATGTTTGGATTGCACTCTGTGACGTAGAAGTCCGTCACTGGCCGCGGGCAGCATTTGGTTCTTTAACGCACACACATATTCATCACTCCTCCCTGCGCCATTATACCAAAAGTTAACAATGTGGGTCGACACACAAATTAACTTCTGTCTTGGTGCAGGCATTTCACACTTGTCAATGTTCATATTTGAGAGATACAATAATTATTATACTTATAAATGTTGTGGATGAGCGCATTGTTTGTTTGTTCTGTTCCTCTCTCTCCATCTCTGTAGCTTCCGGGTGTGCTGGAAAAGGACCCGAGCTAAGGGAATTGGGTTGGCTTTATAGTGCCTGTCCCAAATGGCTCATTAATGCATATGGGCATGTTGAAAGATATTGTCAGTAGTGATGTAATGTTGTAAATGTTATCTTGTGATATTGTTTAAAACCGTGTTGCAATGTATATCCTTTAGTATGTTTAGTTCATGGAAAATGTAGGTTTGTATTGTTAATTGATTAATTAATTAGGGTTAATTGTTCTGAGGGGAGGGGCTAGCCCTACAAAAGGAGCCTCTCTCCAGTCTCTAAGGAGGCATTTTTTGGATTGAGCTGTGGATGGGGCAGCATTGTTTTTAAGCTGTCTCATAAGGTAGACGTTGATGGCAGTAGTGTTGTTTTTTGTTCCGGAATCACTTGTAAATAAACACCTTTGCGGCTCCGCCATCTTTTTATTTTGATAGAGGTTAGGTTATCCAGTTTAGCCTTCTGGCCTACTCTATGTGACACACTCTGTTAAACGTAAATGTTCAAACTAGATGATAGGGACACTATGGACAACTTTCAGCAATTTGCAGCAATTAAACTACAGAAATAATCACTTTTCCATATAAACAAGGTCTAAAATCATGTTTGGTTTGCACTCTGGATACAATCTGTTAAACGGAACTGTTCAAACTAGATGATAGGGACACTATGGACAATTTTCAGCAATTTGCAGCAATTAAACTACAGAAATAACCACTTTTCCATATAAACAAGGTCTAAAATCATGTTTGGATTGCACTCTGTTAAACGTAACTGTTCAAACTAGATGATAGGGACACTATGGACAATTTTCAGCAATTTGCAGCAATTAAACTACAGAAATAACCACTTTTCCATATAAACAAGTTCTAAAATCATGTTTGGATTGCACTCTGTTAAACGTAACTGTTCAACCTAGATGAGATAAGGACACTATGGACAATTTTCAGCAATTTGCAGCAATTAAACTACAGAAATAATCACTTTTCCATATAAACAAGGTCTAAAATCATGTTTGGATTGCACTCTGGATACAATCTGTTAAACGGAAATGTTCAAATTAGATGATAGGGACACTATGGACAATTTTCAGCAATTTGCAGCAATTAAACTACAGAAATAACCACTTTTCCATATAAACAAGGTCTAAAATCATGTTTGGATTGCACTCTGTGACGTAGAAGTCCGTCACTGGCCGCGGGCAGCATTTGGTTCTTTAACGCACACACATATTCATCACTCCTCCCTGCGCCATTATACCAAAAGTTAACAATGTGGGTCGACACACAAATTAACTTCTGTCTTGGTGCAGGCATTTCACACTTGTCAATGTTCATATTTGAGAGATACAATAATTACTATACTTATCAATGTTGTGGATGAGCGCATTGTTTGTTTGTTCTGTTCCTCTCTCTCCATCTCTGTAGCTTCCGGGTGTGCTGGAAAAGGACCCGAGCTAAGGGAATTGGGTTGGCTTTATAGTGCCTGTCCCAAATGGCTCATTAATGCATATGGGCATATTGAAAGATATTGTCAGTAGTGATGTAATGTTGTAAATGTTATCTTGTGATATTGTTTAAAACCGTGTTGCAATGTATATCCTTTAGTATGTTTAGTTCATGGTAAATGTAGGTTTGTATTGTTAATTGATTAATTAATTAGGGTTAATTGTTCTGAGGGGAGGGGCTAGCCCTACAAAAGAAGCCTCTCTCCAGTCTCTAAGGAGGCATTTTTTGGATTGAGCTGTGGATGGGGCAGCATTGTTTTTAAGCTGTCTCATAAGGTAGACGTTGATGGCAGTACTGTTGTTTTTTGTTCCGGAATCACTTGTAAATAAACACCTTTGCACAGAAGAACTTTTGCGGCTCCGCCATCTTTTTATTTTGATAGAGGTTAGGTTATCCAGTTTAGCCTTCTGGCCTACTCTATGTGACACACTCTGTTAAACGTAACTGTTCAAACTAGATGATAGGGACACTATGGACAATTTTCAGCAATTTGCAGCAATTAAACTACAGAAATAACCACTTTTCCATATAAACAAGGTCTAAAATCATGTTTGGATTGCACTCTGTTAAACGTAACTGTTCAAACTAGATGAGATAGGGACACTATGGACAATTTTCAGCAATTTGCAGCAATTAAACTACAGAAATAACCACTTTTCCATATAAACAAGGTCTAAAATCATGTTTGGATTGCACTCTGTGACGTAGAAGTCCGTCACTGGCCGCGGGCAGCATTTGGTTCTTTAACGCACACACATATTCATCACTCCTCCCTGCGCCATTATACCAAAAGTTAACAATGTGGGTCGACACACAAATTAACTTCTGTCTTGGTGCAGGCATTTCACACTTGTCAATGTTCATATTTGAGAGATACAATAATTACTATACTTATCAATGTTGTGGATGAGCGCATTGTTTGTTTGTTCTGTTCCTCTCTCTCCATCTCTGTAGCTTCCGGGTGTGCTGGAAAAGGACCCGAGCTAAGGGAATTGGGTTGGCTTTATAGTGCCTGTCCCAAATGGCTCATTAATGCATATGGGCATATTGAAAGATATTGTCAGTAGTGATGTAATGTTGTAAATGTTATCTTGTGATATTGTTTAAAACCGTGTTGCAATGTATATCCTTTAGTATGTTTAGTTCATGGTAAATGTAGGTTTGTATTGTTAATTGATTAATTAATTAGGGTTAATTGTTCTGAGGGGAGGGGCTAGCCCTACAAAAGAAGCCTCTCTCCAGTCTCTAAGGAGGCATTTTTTGGATTGAGCTGTGGATGGGGCAGCATTGTTTTTAAGCTGTCTCATAAGGTAGACGTTGATGGCAGTACTGTTGTTTTTTGTTCCGGAATCACTTGTAAATAAACACCTTTGCACAGAAGAACTTTTGCGGCTCCGCCATCTTTTTATTTTGATAGAGGTTAGGTTATCCAGTTTAGCCTTCTGGCCTACTCTACGTGACACACTCTGTTAAACGTAATTGTTCAAACTAGATGATAGGGACACTATGGACAATTTAAAGCAATTTGCAGCAATTAAACTACAGAAATAACCACTTTTCCATATAAACAAGGTCTAAAATAATGTTTGGATTGCACTCTGGATACAATCTGTTAAACGTAACTGTTCAAACTAGATGATAGGGACACTATGGACAATTTTCAGCAATTTGCAGCAATTAAACTACAGAAATAACCACTTTTCCATATAAACAAGGTCTAAAATCATGTTTGGATTGCACTCTGTTAAACGTAACTGTTCAAACTAGATGATAGGGACACTATGGAAAATTTTCAGCAATTTGCAGCAATTAAACTACAGAAATAACCACTTTTCCATATAAACAAGGTCTAAAATCATGTTTGGATTGCACTCTGGATACAATCTGTCAAACGTAACTGTTCAAACTAGATGAGATAGGGAGACTATGGACAATTTTCAGCAATTTGCAGCAATTAAACTACATAAGTAACCACTTTTCCATATAAACAAGGTCTAAAATCATGTTTGGATTGCACTCTGGACACAATCTGTTAAACGGAACTGTTCAAACTAGATGATAAGGGACACTATGGACAATTTTCAGCAATTTGCAGCAAACAAACTACAGAAATAACCACTTTTCCATATAAACAAGGTCTAAAATCATGTTTGGAATGCAGTCTGTTAAACGTAACTGTTCAAACTAGATGATAGGGACACTATGGACAATTTTCAGAGATTTGCAGCAATTAAACTACAGAAATAACCACTTTTCCATATAAACAAGGTCTAAAATAATGTTTGGATTGCACTCTGGATACAATCTGTTAAACGTAACTGTTCAAACTAGATGAGATAGGGACACTATGGACAATTTTCAGCAATTTGCAGCAATTAAACGACAGAAATAACCACTTTTCCATATAAACAAGGTCTAAAATCATGTTTGGATTGCACTCTGTTAAACGTAACTGTTCAAACTAGATGATAGGGACACTATGGAACATTTTCAGCAATTTGCAGCAATTAAACTACAGAAATAACCACTTTTCCATATAAACAAGGTCTAAAATCATGTTTGGATTGCACTCTGGATACAATCTGTCAAACGTAACTGTTCAAACTAGATGAGATAGGGAGACTATGGACAATTTTCAGCAATTTGCAGCAATTAAACTACAGAAGTAACCACTTTTCCATATAAACAAGGTCTAAAATCATGTTTGGATTGCACTCTGGACACAATCTGTTAAACGGAACTGTTCAAACTAGATGATAAGGGACACTATGGACAATTTTCAGCAATTTGCAGCAAACAAACTACAGAAATAACCACTTTTCCATATAAACAAGGTCTAAAATCATGTTTGGAATGCAGTCTGTTAAACGTAACTGTTCAAACTAGATGATAGGGACACTATGGACAATTTTCAGCAATTTGCAGCAATTAAACTACAGAAATAATCACTTTTCCATATAAACAAGGTCTAAAATCATGTTTGGATTGCACTCTGGATACAATCTGTTAAACGGAACTGTTCAAACTAGATGATAGGGACACTATGGACAATTTTCAGCAATTTGCAGCAATTAAACTACAGAAATAACCACTTTTCCATATAAACAAGGTCTAAAATCATGTTTGGATTGCACTCTGGACACAATCTGTTAAACGGAACTGTTCAAACTAGATGATAGGGACACTATGGACAATTTTCAGCAATTTGCAGCAATTAAACTACAGAAATAACCACTTTTCCATATAAACAAGGTCTAAAATCATGTTTGGATTGCACTCTGTTAAACGTAACTGTTCAAACTAGATGATAGGGACACTATGGAAAATTTTCAGCAATTTGCAGCAATTAAACTACAGAAATAACCACTTTTCCATATAAACAAGGTCTAAAATCATGTTTGGATTGCACTCTGGATACAATCTGTCAAACGTAACTGTTCAAACTAGATGAGATAGGGAGACTATGGACAATTTTCAGCAATTTGCAGCAATTAAACTACAGAAGTAACCACTTTTCCATATAAACAAGGTCTAAAATCATGTTTGGATTGCACTCTGGACACAATCTGTTAAACGGAACTGTTCAAACTAGATGATAAGGGACACTATGGACAATTTTCAGCAATTTGCAGCAAACAAACTACAGAAATAACCACTTTTCCATATAAACAAGGTCTAAAATCATGTTTGGAATGCAGTCTGTTAAACGTAACTGTTCAAACTAGATGATAGGGACACTATGGACAATTTTCAGCAATTTGCAGCAATTAAACTACAGAAATAATCACTTTTCCATATAAACAAGGTCTAAAATCATGTTTGGATTGCACTCTGGATACAATCTGTTAAACGGAACTGTTCAAACTAGATGATAGGGACACTATGGACAATTTTCAGCAATTTGCAGCAATTAAACTACAGAAATAACCACTTTTCCATATAAACAAGGTCTAAAATCATGTTTGGATTGCACTCTGGACACAATCTGTTAAACGGAACTGTTCAAACTAGATGATAGGGACACTATGGACAATTTTCAGCAATTTGCAGCAATTAAACTACAGAAATAACCACTTTTCCATATAAACAAGGTCTAAAATCATGTTTGGATTGCACTCTGTTAAACGTAACTGTTCAAACTAGATGATAGGGACACTATGGACAATTTTCAGAGATTTGCAGCAATTAAACTACAGAAATAACCACTTTTCCATATAAACAAGGTCTAAAATAATGTTTGGATTGCACTCTGGATACAATCTGTTAAACGTAACTGTTCAAACTAGATGAGATAGGGACACTATGGACAATTTTCAGCAATTTGCAGCAATTAAACGACAGAAATAACCACTTTTCCATATAAACAAGGTCTAAAATCATGTTTGGATTGCACTCTGTTAAACGTAACTGTTCAAACTAGATGATAGGGACACTATGGAAAATTTTCAGCAATTTGCAGCAATTAAACTACAGAAATAACCACTTTTCCATATAAACAAGGTCTAAAATCATGTTTGGATTGCACTCTGGATACAATCTGTCAAACGTAACTGTTCAAACTAGATGAGATAGGGAGACTATGGACAATTTTCAGCAATTTGCAGCAATTAAACTACAGAAGTAACCACTTTTCCATATAAACAAGGTCTAAAATCATGTTTGGATTGCACTCTGTTAAACGTAACTGTTCAAACTAGATGATAGGGACACTATGGACAATTTTCAGCAATTTGCAGCAAACAAACTACAGAAATAACCACTTTTCCATATAAACAAGGTCTAAAATCATGTTTGGAATGCAGTCTGTTAAACGTAACTGTTCAAACTAGATGATAGGGACACTATGGACAATTTTCAGCAATTTGCAGCAATTAAACTACAGAAATAATCACTTTTCCATATAAACAAGGTCTAAAATCATGTTTGGATTGCACTCTGGATACAATCTGTTAAACGGAACTGTTCAAACTAGATGATAGGGACACTATGGACAATTTTCAGCAATTTGCAGCAATTAAACTACAGAAATAACCACTTTTCCATATAAACAAGGTCTAAAATCATGTTTGGATTGCACTCTGGACACAATCTGTTAAACGGAACTGTTCAAACTAGATGATAGGGACACTATGGACAATTTTCAGCAATTTGCAGCAATTAAACTACAGAAATAACCACTTTTCCATATAAACAAGGTCTAAAATCATGTTTGGATTGCACTCTGTTAAACGTAACTGTTCAAACTAGATGATAGGGACACTATGGACAATTTTCAGCAATTTGCAGCAATTAAACTACAGAAATAACCACTTTTCCATATAAACAAGGTCTAAAATCATGTTTGGATTGCACTCTGGACACAATCTGTTAAACGGAACTGTTCAAACTAGATGATAGGGACACTATGGACAATTTTCAGCAATTTGCAGCAATTAAACTACAGAAATAACCACTTTTCCATATAAACAAGGTCTAAAATCATGTTTGGATTGCACTCTGTTAAACGTAACTGTTCAAACTAGATGATAGGGACACTATGGACAATTTTCAGAGATTTGCAGCAATTAAACTACAGAAATAACCACTTTTCCATATAAACAAGGTCTAAAATCATGTTTGGAATGCAGTCTGTTAAACGTAACTGTTCAAACTAGATGATAGGGACACTATGGACAATTTTCAGCAATTTGCAGCAATTAAACTACAGAAATAACCACTTTTCCATATAAACAAGGTCTAAAATCATGTTTGGATTGCACTCTGGACACAATCTGTTAAACGGAACTGTTCAAACTAGATGATAGGGACACTATGGACAATTTTCAGCAATTTGCAGCAATTAAACTACAGAAATAACCACTTTTCCATATAAACAAGGTCTAAAATCATGTTTGGATTGCACTCTGTTAAACGTAACTGTTCAAACTAGATGATAGGGACACTATGGACAATTTTCAGCAATTTGCAGCAATTAAACTACAGAAATAATCACTTTTCCATATAAACAAGGTCTAAAATCATGTTTGGATTGCACTCTGGATACAATCTGTTAAACGGAACTGTTCAAACTAGATGATAGGGACACTATGGACAATTTTCAGCAATTTGCAGCAATTAAACTACAGAAATAACCACTTTTCCATATAAACAAGGTCTAAAATCATGTTTGGATTGCACTCTGGACACAATCTGTTAAACGGAACTGTTCAAACTAGATGATAGGGACACTATGGACAATTTTCAGCAATTTGCAGCAATTAAACTACAGAAATAACCACTTTTCCATATAAACAAGGTCTAAAATCATGTTTGGATTGCACTCTGTTAAACGTAACTGTTCAAACTAGATGATAGGGACACTATGGACAATTTTCAGCAATTTGCAGCAATTAAACTACAGAAATAATCACTTTTCCATATAAACAAGGTCTAAAATCATGTTTGGATTGCACTCTGGATACAATCTGTTAAACGGAACTGTTCAAACTAGATGATAGGGACACTATGGACAATTTTCAGCAATTTGCAGCAATTAAACTACAGAAATAACCACTTTTCCATATAAACAAGGTCTAAAATCATGTTTGGATTGCACTCTGGACACAATCTGTTAAACGGAACTGTTCAAACTAGATGATAGGGACACTATGGACAATTTTCAGCAATTTGCAGCAATTAAACTACAGAAATAACCACTTTTCCATATAAACAAGGTCTAAAATCATGTTTGGATTGCACTCTGTTAAACGTAACTGTTCAAACTAGATGATAGGGACACTATGGACAATTTTCAGAGATTTGCAGCAATTAAACTACAGAAATAACCACTTTTCCATATAAACAAGGTCTAAAATCATGTTTGGAATGCAGTCTGTTAAACGTAACTGTTCAAACTAGATGATAGGGACACTATGGACAATTTTCAGCAATTTGCAGCAATTAAACTACAGAAATAATCACTTTTCCATATAAACAAGGTCTAAAATCATGTTTGGATTGCACTCTGGATACAATCTGTTAAACGGAACTGTTCAAACTAGATGATAGGGACACTATGGACAATTTTCAGCAATTTGCAGCAATTAAACTACAGAAATAACCACTTTTCCATATAAACAAGGTCTAAAATCATGTTTGGATTGCACTCTGGACACAATCTGTTAAACGGAACTGTTCAAACTAGATGATAGGGACACTATGGACAATTTTCAGCAATTTGCAGCAATTAAACTACAGAAATAACCACTTTTCCATATAAACAAGGTCTAAAATCATGTTTGGATTGCACTCTGTTAAACGTAACTGTTCAAACTAGATGATAGGGACACTATGGACAATTTTCAGCAATTTGCAGCAATTAAACTACAGAAATAACCACTTTTCCATATAAACAAGGTCTAAAATCATGTTTGGATTGCACTCTGGACACAATCTGTTAAACGGAACTGTTCAAACTAGATGATAGGGACACTATGGACAATTTTCAGCAATTTGCAGCAATTAAACTACAGAAATAACCACTTTTCCATATAAACAAGGTCTAAAATCATGTTTGGATTGCACTCTGTTAAACGTAACTGTTCAAACTAGATGATAGGGACACTATGGACAATTTTCAGAGATTTGCAGCAATTAAACTACAGAAATAACCACTTTTCCATATAAACAAGGTCTAAAATCATGTTTGGAATGCAGTCTGTTAAACGTAACTGTTCAAACTAGATGATAGGGACACTATGGACAATTTTCAGCAATTTGCAGCAATTAAACTACAGAAATAATCACTTTTCCATATAAACAAGGTCTAAAATCATGTTTGGATTGCACTCTGGATACAATCTGTTAAACGGAACTGTTCAAACTAGATGATAGGGACACTATGGACAATTTTCAGCAATTTGCAGCAATTAAACTACAGAAATAACCACTTTTCCATATAAACAAGGTCTAAAATCATGTTTGGATTGCACTCTGGACACAATCTGTTAAACGGAACTGTTCAAACTAGATGATAGGGACACTATGGACAATTTTCAGCAATTTGCAGCAATTAAACTACAGAAATAACCACTTTTCCATATAAACAAGGTCTAAAATCATGTTTGGATTGCACTCTGTTAAACGTAACTGTTCAAACTAGATGATAGGGACACTATGGACAATTTTCAGCAATTTGCAGCAATTAAACTACAGAAATAATCACTTTTCCATATAAACAAGGTCTAAAATCATGTTTGGATTGCACTCTGGATACAATCTGTTAAACGTAACTGTTCAAACTAGATGATAGGGACACTATGGACAATTTTCAGCAATTTGCAGCAATTAAACTACAGAAATAACCACTTTTCCATATAAACAAGGTCTAAAATCATGTTTGGATTGCACTCTGGACACAATCTGTTAAACGGAACTGTTCAAACTAGATGATAGGGACACTATGGACAATTTTCAGCAATTTGCAGCAATTAAACTACAGAAATAACCACTTTTCCATATAAACAAGGTCTAAAATCATGTTTGGATTGCACTCTGTTAAACGTAACTGTTCAAACTAGATGATAGGGACACTATGGACAATTTTCAGAGATTTGCAGCAATTAAACTACAGAAATAACCACTTTTCCATATAAACAAGGTCTAAAATCATGTTTGGAATGCAGTCTGTTAAACGTAACTGTTCAAACTAGATGATAGGGACACTATGGACAATTTTCAGCAATTTGCAGCAATTAAACTACAGAAATAACCACTTTTCCATATAAACAAGGTCTAAAATCATGTTTGGATTGCACTCTGGACACAATCTGTTAAACGGAACTGTTCAAACTAGATGATAGGGACACTATGGACAATTTTCAGCAATTTGCAGCAATTAAACTACAGAAATAACCACTTTTCCATATAAACAAGGTCTAAAATCATGTTTGGATTGCACTCTGTTAAACGTAACTGTTCAAACTAGATGATAGGGACACTATGGACAATTTTCAGCAATTTGCAGCAATTAAACTACAGAAATAATCACTTTTCCATATAAACAAGGTCTAAAATCATGTTTGGATTGCACTCTGGATACAATCTGTTAAACGGAACTGTTCAAACTAGATGATAGGGACACTATGGACAATTTTCAGCAATTTGCAGCAATTAAACTACAGAAATAACCACTTTTCCATATAAACAAGGTCTAAAATCATGTTTGGATTGCACTCTGGACACAATCTGTTAAACGGAACTGTTCAAACTAGATGATAGGGACACTATGGACAATTTTCAGCAATTTGCAGCAATTAAACTACAGAAATAACCACTTTTCCATATAAACAAGGTCTAAAATCATGTTTGGATTGCACTCTGTTAAACGTAACTGTTCAAACTAGATGATAGGGACACTATGGACAATTTTCAGCAATTTGCAGCAATTAAACTACAGAAATAATCACTTTTCCATATAAACAAGGTCTAAAATCATGTTTGGATTGCACTCTGGATACAATCTGTTAAACGGAACTGTTCAAACTAGATGATAGGGACACTATGGACAATTTTCAGCAATTTGCAGCAATTAAACTACAGAAATAACCACTTTTCCATATAAACAAGGTCTAAAATCATGTTTGGATTGCACTCTGGACACAATCTGTTAAACGGAACTGTTCAAACTAGATGATAGGGACACTATGGACAATTTTCAGCAATTTGCAGCAATTAAACTACAGAAATAACCACTTTTCCATATAAA
The DNA here is from genome assembly GCF_057628025.1 of Oncorhynchus mykiss. Classification (NCBI taxonomy): domain Eukaryota; kingdom Metazoa; phylum Chordata; class Actinopteri; order Salmoniformes; family Salmonidae; genus Oncorhynchus; species Oncorhynchus mykiss. The sequence continues at coordinate 45,715,493 of NC_143046.1, forward strand.
CAAGGTCTAAAATCATGTTTGGATTGCACTCTGTTAAACGTAACTGTTCAAACTAGATGATAGGGACACTATGGACAATTTTCAGAGATTTGCAGCAATTAAACTACAGAAATAACCACTTTTCCATATAAACAAGGTCTAAAATCATGTTTGGAATGCAGTCTGTTAAACGTAACTGTTCAAACTAGATGATAGGGACACTATGGACAATTTTCAGCAATTTGCAGCAATTAAACTACAGAAATAATCACTTTTCCATATAAACAAGGTCTAAAATCATGTTTGGATTGCACTCTGGATACAATCTGTTAAACGGAACTGTTCAAACTAGATGATAGGGACACTATGGACAATTTTCAGCAATTTGCAGCAATTAAACTACAGAAATAACCACTTTTCCATATAAACAAGGTCTAAAATCATGTTTGGATTGCACTCTGGACACAATCTGTTAAACGGAACTGTTCAAACTAGATGATAGGGACACTATGGACAATTTTCAGCAATTTGCAGCAATTAAACTACAGAAATAACCACTTTTCCATATAAACAAGGTCTAAAATCATGTTTGGATTGCACTCTGTTAAACGTAACTGTTCAAACTAGATGATAGGGACACTATGGACAATTTTCAGCAATTTGCAGCAATTAAACTACAGAAATAATCACTTTTCCATATAAACAAGGTCTAAAATCATGTTTGGATTGCACTCTGGATACAATCTGTTAAACGGAACTGTTCAAACTAGATGATAGGGACACTATGGACAATTTTCAGCAATTTGCAGCAATTAAACTACAGAAATAACCACTTTTCCATATAAACAAGGTCTAAAATCATGTTTGGATTGCACTCTGGACACAATCTGTTAAACGGAACTGTTCAAACTAGATGATAGGGACACTATGGACAATTTTCAGCAATTTGCAGCAATTAAACTACAGAAATAACCACTTTTCCATATAAACAAGGTCTAAAATCATGTTTGGATTGCACTCTGTTAAACGTAACTGTTCAAACTAGATGATAGGGACACTATGGACAATTTTCAGAGATTTGCAGCAATTAAACTACAGAAATAACCACTTTTCCATATAAACAAGGTCTAAAATCATGTTTGGAATGCAGTCTGTTAAACGTAACTGTTCAAACTAGATGATAGGGACACTATGGACAATTTTCAGCAATTTGCAGCAATTAAACTACAGAAATAATCACTTTTCCATATAAACAAGGTCTAAAATCATGTTTGGATTGCACTCTGGATACAATCTGTTAAACGGAACTGTTCAAACTAGATGATAGGGACACTATGGACAATTTTCAGCAATTTGCAGCAATTAAACTACAGAAATAACCACTTTTCCATATAAACAAGGTCTAAAATCATGTTTGGATTGCACTCTGGACACAATCTGTTAAACGGAACTGTTCAAACTAGATGATAGGGACACTATGGACAATTTTCAGCAATTTGCAGCAATTAAACTACAGAAATAACCACTTTTCCATATAAACAAGGTCTAAAATCATGTTTGGATTGCACTCTGTTAAACGTAACTGTTCAAACTAGATGATAGGGACACTATGGACAATTTTCAGCAATTTGCAGCAATTAAACTACAGAAATAATCACTTTTCCATATAAACAAGGTCTAAAATCATGTTTGGATTGCACTCTGGATACAATCTGTTAAACGGAACTGTTCAAACTAGATGATAGGGACACTATGGACAATTTTCAGCAATTTGCAGCAATTAAACTACAGAAATAACCACTTTTCCATATAAACAAGGTCTAAAATCATGTTTGGATTGCACTCTGGACACAATCTGTTAAACGGAACTGTTCAAACTAGATGATAGGGACACTATGGACAATTTTCAGCAATTTGCAGCAATTAAACTACAGAAATAACCACTTTTCCATATAAACAAGGTCTAAAATCATGTTTGGATTGCACTCTGTTAAACGTAACTGTTCAAACTAGATGATAGGGACACTATGGACAATTTTCAGAGATTTGCAGCAATTAAACTACAGAAATAACCACTTTTCCATATAAACAAGGTCTAAAATAATGTTTGGATTGCACTCTGGATACAATCTGTTAAACGTAACTGTTCAAACTAGATGAGATAGGGACACTATGGACAATTTTCAGCAATTTGCAGCAATTAAACGACAGAAATAACCACTTTTCCATAAAAACAAGGTCTAAAATCATGTTTGGATTGCACTCTGTTAAACGTAACTGTTCAAACTAGATGATAGGGACACTATGGAAAATTTTCAGCAATTTGCAGCAATTAAACTACAGAAATAACCACTTTTCCATATAAACAAGGTCTAAAATCATGTTTGGATTGCACTCTGGATACAATCTGTCAAACGTAACTGTTCAAACTAGATGAGATAGGGAGACTATGGACAATTTTCAGCAATTTGCAGCAATTAAACTACAGAAGTAACCACTTTTCCATATAAACAAGGTCTAAAATCATGTTTGGATTGCACTCTGTTAAACGTAACTGTTCAAACTAGATGATAGGGACACTATGGACAATTTTCAGCAATTTGCAGCAAACAAACTACAGAAATAACCACTTTTCCATATAAACAAGGTCTAAAATCATGTTTGGAATGCAGTCTGTTAAACGTAACTGTTCAAACTAGATGATAGGGACACTATGGACAATTTTCAGCAATTTGCAGCAATTAAACTACAGAAATAATCACTTTTCCATATAAACAAGGTCTAAAATCATGTTTGGATTGCACTCTGGATACAATCTGTCAAACGTAACTGTTCAAACTAGATGAGATAGGGAGACTATGGACAATTTTCAGCAATTTGCAGCAATTAAACTACAGAAGTAACCACTTTTCCATATAAACAAGGTCTAAAATCATGTTTGGATTGCACTCTGTTAAACGTAACTGTTCAAACTAGATGATAGGGACACTATGGACAATTTTCAGCAATTTGCAGCAAACAAACTACAGAAATAACCACTTTTCCATATAAACAAGGTCTAAAATCATGTTTGGAATGCAGTCTGTTAAACGTAACTGTTCAAACTAGATGATAGGGACACTATGGACAATTTTCAGCAATTTGCAGCAATTAAACTACAGAAATAATCACTTTTCCATATAAACAAGGTCTAAAATCATGTTTGGATTGCACTCTGGATACAATCTGTTAAACGGAACTGTTCAAACTAGATGATAGGGACACTATGGACAATTTTCAGCAATTTGCAGCAATTAAACTACAGAAATAACCACTTTTCCATATAAACAAGGTCTAAAATCATGTTTGGATTGCACTCTGGACACAATCTGTTAAACGGAACTGTTCAAACTAGATGATAGGGACACTATGGACAATTTTCAACAATTTGCAGCAATTAAACTACAGAAATAACCACTTTTCCATATAAACAAGGTCTAAAATCATGTTTGGATTGCACTCTGTTAAACGTAACTGTTCAAACTAGATGATAGGGACACTATGGACAATTTTCAGAGATTTGCAGCAATTAAACTACAGAAATAACCACTTTTCCATATAAACAAGGTCTAAAATAATGTTTGGATTGCACTCTGGATACAATCTGTTAAACGTAACTGTTCAAACTAGATGATAGGGACACTATGGACAATTTTCAGCAATTTGCAGCAAACAAACTACAGAAATAACCACTTTTCCATATAAACAAGGTCTAAAATCATGTTTGGAATGCAGTCTGTTAAACGTAACTGTTCAAACTAGATGATAGGGACACTATGGACAATTTTCAGCAATTTGCAGCAATTAAACTACAGAAATAATCACTTTTCCATATAAACAAGGTCTAAAATCATGTTTGGATTGCACTCTGGATACAATCTGTCAAACGTAACTGTTCAAACTAGATGAGATAGGGAGACTATGGACAATTTTCAGCAATTTGCAGCAATTAAACTACAGAAGTAACCACTTTTCCATATAAACAAGGTCTAAAATCATGTTTGGATTGCACTCTGTTAAACGTAACTGTTCAAACTAGATGATAGGGACACTATGGACAATTTTCAGCAATTTGCAGCAAACAAACTACAGAAATAACCACTTTTCCATATAAACAAGGTCTAAAATCATGTTTGGAATGCAGTCTGTTAAACGTAACTGTTCAAACTAGATGATAGGGACACTATGGACAATTTTCAGCAATTTGCAGCAATTAAACTACAGAAATAATCACTTTTCCATATAAACAAGGTCTAAAATCATGTTTGGATTGCACTCTGGATACAATCTGTTAAACGGAACTGTTCAAACTAGATGATAGGGACACTATGGACAATTTTCAGCAATTTGCAGCAATTAAACTACAGAAATAACCACTTTTCCATATAAACAAGGTCTAAAATCATGTTTGGATTGCACTCTGGACACAATCTGTTAAACGGAACTGTTCAAACTAGATGATAGGGACACTATGGACAATTTTCAGCAATTTGCAGCAATTAAACTACAGAAATAACCACTTTTCCATATAAACAAGGTCTAAAATCATGTTTGGATTGCACTCTGTTAAACGTAACTGTTCAAACTAGATGATAGGGACACTATGGACAATTTTCAGAGATTTGCAGCAATTAAACTACAGAAATAACCACTTTTCCATATAAACAAGGTCTAAAATAATGTTTGGATTGCACTCTGGATACAATCTGTTAAACGTAACTGTTCAAACTAGATGAGATAGGGACACTATGGACAATTTTCAGCAATTTGCAGCAATTAAACGACAGAAATAACCACTTTTCCATATAAACAAGGTCTAAAATCATGTTTGGATTGCACTCTGTTAAACGTAACTGTTCAAACTAGATGATAGGGACACTATGGAAAATTTTCAGCAATTTGCAGCAATTAAACTACAGAAATAACCACTTTTCCATATAAACAAGGTCTAAAATCATGGTTGGATTGCACTCTGGATACAATCTGTCAAACGTAACTGTTCAAACTAGATGAGATAGGGAGACTATGGACAATTTTCAGCAATTTGCAGCAATTAAACTACAGAAGTAACCACTTTTCCATATAAACAAGGTCTAAAATCATGTTTGGATTGCACTCTGGACACAATCTGTTAAACGGAACTGTTCAAACTAGATGATAAGGGACACTATGGACAATTTTCAGCAATTTGCAGCAAACAAACTACAGAAATAACCACTTTTCCATATAAACAAGGTCTAAAATCATGTTTGGAATGCAGTCTGTTAAACGTAACTGTTCAAACTAGATGATAGGGACACTATGGACAATTTTCAGCAATTTGCAGCAATTAAACTACAGAAATAACCACTTTTCCATATAAACAAGGTCTAAAATCATGTTTGGATTGCACTCTGGACACAATCTGTTAAACGGAACTGTTCAAACTAGATGATAGGGACACTATGGACAATTTTCAGCAATTTGCAGCAATTAAACTACAGAAATAACCACTTTTCCATATAAACAAGGTCTAAAATCATGTTTGGATTGCACTCTGTTAAACGTAACTGTTCAAACTAGATGATAGGGACACTATGGACAATTTTCAGCAATTTGCAGCAATTAAACTACAGAAATAACCACTTTTCCATATAAACAAGGTCTAAAATCATGTTTGGATTGCACTCTGGACACAATCTGTTAAACGGAACTGTTCAAACTAGATGATAGGGACACTATGGACAATTTTCAGCAATTTGCAGCAATTAAACTACAGAAATAACCACTTTTCCATATAAACAAGGTCTAAAATCATGTTTGGATTGCACTCTGTTAAACGTAACTGTTCAAACTAGATGAGATAGGGACACTATGGACAATTTTCAGCAATTAAACTACAGAAATAACCACTTTTCCATATAAACAAGGTCTAAAATCATGTTTGGATTGCACTCTGGATACAATCTGCTAAACGTAACTGTTCAAACTAGATGAGATAGGGACACTATGGACAATTTTCAGCAATTTGCAGCAATTAAACTACAGAAATAACCACTTTTCCATATAAACAAGGTCTAAAATCATGTTTGGATTGCACTCTGTGACGTAGAAGTCCGTCACTGGCCGCGGGCAGCATTTGGTTCTTTAACGCACACACATATTCATCACTCCTCCCTGCGCCATTATACCATAAGTTAACAATGTGGGTCGACACACAAATTAACTTCTGTCTTGGTGCAGGCATTTCACACTTGTCAATGTTCATATTTGAGAGATACAATAATTATTATACTTATCAATGTTGTGGATGAGCGCATTGTTTGTTTGTTCTGTTCCTCTCTCTCCATCTCTGTAGCTTCCGGGTGTGCTGGAAAAGGACCCGAGCTAAGGGAATTGGGTTGGCTTTATAGTGCCTGTCCCAAATGGCTCATTAATGCATATGGGCATGTTGAAAGATATTGTCAGTAGTGATGTAATGTTGTAAATGTTATCTTGTGATATTGTTTAAAACCGTGTTGCAATGTATATCCTTTAGTATGTTTAGTTCATGGAAAATGTAGGTTTGTATTGTTAATTGATTAATTAATTAGGGTTAATTGTTCTGAGGGGAGGGGCTAGCCCTACAAAAGGAGCCTCTCTCCAGTCTCTAAGGAGGCATTTTTTGGATTGAGCTGTGGATGGGGCAGCATTGTTTTTAAGCTGTCTCATAAGATAGACGTTGATGGCAGTAGTGTTGTTTTTTGTTCCGGAATCACTTGTAAATAAACACCTTTGCACAGAAGAACTTTTGCGGCTCCGCCATCTTTTTATTTTGATAGAGGTTAGGTTATCCAGTTTAGCCTTCTGGCCTACTCTATGTGACACACTCTGTTAAATGTAACTGTTCAAACTAGATGATAGGGACACTATGGACAATTTTCAACAATTTGCAGCAATTAAACTACAGAAATAATCACTTTTCCATATAAACAAGGTCTAAAATCATGTTTGGTTTGCACTCTGGATACAATCTGTTAAACGTAACTGTTCAAACTAGATGATAGGGACACTATGGACAATTTTCAGCAATTTCCAGCAATTAAACTACAGAAATAACCACTTTTCCATATAAACAAGGTCTAAAATCATGTTTGGATTGCACTCTGGACACAATCTGTTAAACGGAACTGTTCAAACTAGATGATAGGGACACTATGGACAATTTTCAGCAATTAAACTACAGAAATAACCACTTTTCCATATAAACAAGGTCTAAAATCATGTTTGGATTGCACTCTGTTAAACGTAACTGTTCAAACTAGATGAGATAGGGACACTATGGACAATTTTCAGCAATTAAACTACAGAAATAACCACTTTTCCATATAAACAAGGTCTAAAATCATGTTTGGATTGCACTCTGGATACAATCTGCTAAACGTAACTGTTCAAACTAGATGAGATAGGGACACTATGGACAATTTTCAGCAATTAAACTACAGAAATAACCACTTTTCCATATAAACAAGGTCTAAAATCATGTTTGGATTGCACTCTGTGACGTAGAAGTCCGTCACTGGCCGCGGGCAGCATTTGGTTCTTTAACGCACACACATATTCATCACTCCTCCCTGCGCCATTATACCAAAAGTTAACAATGTGGGTCGACACACGAATTAACTTCTGTCTTGGTGCAGGCATTTCACACTTGTCAATGTTCATATTTGAGAGATACAATAATTACTATACTTATCAATGTTGTGGATGAGCGCATTGTTTGTTTGTTCTGTTCCTCTCTCTCCATCTCTGTAGCTTCCGGGTGTGCTGGAAAAGGACCCGAGCTAAGGGAATTGGGTTGGCTTTATAGTGCCTGTCCCAAATGGCTCATTAATGCATATGGGCATATTGAAAGATATTGTCAGTAGTGATGTAATGTTGTAAATGTTATCTTGTGATATTGTTTAAAACCGTGTTGCAATGTATATCCTTTAGTATGTTTAGTTCATGGAAAATGTAGGTTTGTATTGTTAATTGATTAATTAATTAGGGTTAATTGTTCTGAGGGGAGGGGCTAGCCCTACAAAAGGAGCCTCTCTCCAGTCTCTAAGGAGGCATTTTTTGGATTGAGCTGTGGATGGGGCAGCATTGTTTTTAAGCTGTCTCATAAGATAGACGTTGATGGCAGTAGTGTTGTTTTTTGTTCCGGAATCACTTGTAAATAAACACCTTTGCACAGAAGAACTTTTGCGGCTCCGCCATCTTTTTATTTTGATAGAGGTTAGGTTATCCAGTTTAGCCTTCTGGCCTACTCTATGTGACACACTCTGTTAAACGTAACTGTTCAAACTAGATGATAGGGACACTATGGACAATTTTCAACAATTTGCAGCAATTAAACTACAGAAATAATCACTTTTCCATATAAACAAGGTCTAAAATCATGTTTGGTTTGCACTCTGGATACAATCTGTTAAACGTAACTGTTCAAACTAGATGATAGGGACACTATGGACAATTTTCAGCAATTTCCAGCAATTAAACTACAGAAATAACCACTTTTCCATATAAACAAGGTCTAAAATCATGTTTGGATTGCACTCTGGACACAATCTGTTAAACGGAACTGTTCAAACTAGATGATAGGGACACTATGGACAATTTTCAGCAATTAAACTACAGAAATAACCACTTTTCCATATAAACAAGGTCTAAAATCATGTTTGGATTGCACTCTGGACAAAATCTGTTAAACGGAACTGTTCAAACTAGATGATAAGAGACACTATTGACAATTTTCAGCAATTTGCAGCAATTAAACTACAGAAATAACCACTTTTCCATATAAACAAGGTCTAAAATCATGTTTGGATTGCACTCTGTTAAAGGTAACTGTTCAAACTAGATGAGATAGGGACACTATGGACAATTTTCTGAGATTTGCAGCAATTAAACTACAGAAATAACCACTTTTCCATATAAACAAGGTCTAAAATCATGTTTGGATTGCACTCTGGATACAATCTGTTAAACGTAACTGTTCAAACTAGATGATAGGGACACTATGGACAATTTTCAGCAATTTGCAGCAATTAAACTACAGAAATAACCACTTTTCCATATAAACAAGGTCTAAAATCATGTTTGGATTGCACTCTGGATACAATCTGCTAAACGTAACTGTTCAAACTAGATGAGATAGGGACACTATGGACAATTTTCAGCAATTTGCAGCAATTAAACTACAGAAATAAGCACTTTTCCATATAAACAAGGTCTAAAATCATGTTTGGATTGCACTCTGGATACAATCTGTTAAACGTAACTGTTCAAACTAGATGATAGGGACACTATGGACAATTTTCAGCAATTTGCAGCAATTAAACTACAGAAATAACCACTTTTCCATATAAACAAGGTCTAAAATCATGTTTGGATTGCACTCTGGATACAATCTGTTAAACGGAACTGTTCAAACTAGATGATAGGGACACTATGGACAATTTTCAGCAATTTGCAGCAATTAAACTACAGAAATAACCACTTTTCCATATAAACAAGGTCTAAAATCATGTTTGGATTGCACTCTGGACACAATCTGTTAAACGGAACTGTTCAAACTAGATGATAGGGACACTATGGACAATTTTCAGCAATTTGCAGCAATTAAACTACAGAAATAACCACTTTTCCATATAAACAAGGTCTAAAATCATGTTTGGATTGCACTCTGTTAAACGTAACTGTTCAAACTAGATGATAGGGACACTATGGACAATTTTCAGAGATTTGCAGCAATTAAACTACAGAAATAACCACTTTTCCATATAAACAAGGTCTAAAATAATGTTTGGATTGCACTCTCGATACAATCTGTTAAACGTAACTGTTCAAACTAGATGAGATAGGGACACTATGGACAATTTTCAGCAATTTGCAGCAATTAAACGACAGAAATAACCACTTTTCCATATAAACAAGGTCTAAAATCATGTTTGGATTGCACTCTGTTAAACGTAACTGTTCAAACTAGATGATAGGGACACTATGGAAAATTTTCAGCAATTTGCAGCAATTAAACTACAGAAATAACCACTTTTCCATATAAACAAGGTCTAAAATCATGGTTGGATTGCACTCTGGATACAATCTGTCAAACGTAACTGTTCAAACTAGATGAGATAGGGAGACTATGGACAATTTTCAGCAATTTGCAGCAATTAAACTACAGAAGTAACCACTTTTCCATATAAACAAGGTCTAAAATCATGTTTGGATTGCACTCTGGACACAATCTGTTAAACGGAACTGTTCAAACTAGATGATAAGGGACACTATGGACAATTTTCAGCAATTTGCAGCAAACAAACTACAGAAATAACCACTTTTCCATATAAACAAGGTCTAAAATCATGTTTGGAATGCAGTCTGTTAAACGTAACTGTTCAAACTAGATGATAGGGACACTATGGACAATTTTCAGCAATTTGCAGCAATTAAACTACAGAAATAACCACTTTTCCATATAAACAAGGTCTAAAATCATGTTTGGATTGCACTCTGGACACAATCTGTTAAACGGAACTGTTCAAACTAGATGATAGGGACACTATGGACAATTTTCAGCAATTTGCAGCAATTAAACTACAGAAATAACCACTTTTCCATATAAACAAGGTCTAAAATCATGTTTGGATTGCACTCTGTTAAACGTAACTGTTCAAACTAGATGATAGGGACACTATGGACAATTTTCAGCAATTTGCAGCAATTAAACTACAGAAATAACCACTTTTCCATATAAACAAGGTCTAAAATCATGTTTGGATTGCACTCTGGACACAATCTGTTAAACGGAACTGTTCAAACTAGATGATAGGGACACTATGGACAATTTTCAGCAATTTGCAGCAATTAAACTACAGAAATAACCACTTTTCCATATAAACAAGGTCTAAAATCATGTTTGGATTGCACTCTGTTAAACGTAACTGTTCAAACTAGATGAGATAGGGACACTATGGACAATTTTCAGCAATTAAACTACAGAAATAACCACTTTTCCATATAAACAAGGTCTAAAATCATGTTTGGATTGCACTCTGGATACAATCTGCTAAACGTAACTGTTCAAACTAGATGAGATAGGGACACTATGGACAATTTTCAGCAATTTGCAGCAATTAAACTACAGAAATAACCACTTTTCCATATAAACAAGGTCTAAAATCATGTTTGGATTGCACTCTGTGACGTAGAAGTCCGTCACTGGCCGCGGGCAGCATTTGGTTCTTTAACGCACACACATATTCATCACTCCTCCCTGCGCCATTATACCATAAGTTAACAATGTGGGTCGACACACAAATTAACTTCTGTCTTGGTGCAGGCATTTCACACTTGTCAATGTTCATATTTGAGAGATACAATAATTATTATACTTATCAATGTTGTGGATGAGCGCATTGTTTGTTTGTTCTGTTCCTCTCTCTCCATCTCTGTAGCTTCCGGGTGTGCTGGAAAAGGACCCGAGCTAAGGGAATTGGGTTGGCTTTATAGTGCCTGTCCCAAATGGCTCATTAATGCATATGGGCATGTTGAAAGATATTGTCAGTAGTGATGTAATGTTGTAAATGTTATCTTGTGATATTGTTTAAAACCGTGTTGCAATGTATATCCTTTAGTATGTTTAGTTCATGGAAAATGTAGGTTTGTATTGTTAATTGATTAATTAATTAGGGTTAATTGTTCTGAGGGGAGGGGCTAGCCCTACAAAAGGAGCCTCTCTCCAGTCTCTAAGGAGGCATTTTTTGGATTGAGCTGTGGATGGGGCAGCATTGTTTTTAAGCTGTCTCATAAGATAGACGTTGATGGCAGTAGTGTTGTTTTTTGTTCCGGAATCACTTGTAAATAAACACCTTTGCACAGAAGAACTTTTGCGGCTCCGCCATCTTTTTATTTTGATAGAGGTTAGGTTATCCAGTTTAGCCTTCTGGCCTACTCTATGTGACACACTCTGTTAAATGTAACTGTTCAAACTAGATGATAGGGACACTATGGACAATTTTCAACAATTTGCAGCAATTAAACTACAGAAATAATCACTTTTCCATATAAACAAGGTCTAAAATCATGTTTGGTTTGCACTCTGGATACAATCTGTTAAACGTAACTGTTCAAACTAGATGATAGGGACACTATGGACAATTTTCAGCAATTTCCAGCAATTAAACTACAGAAATAACCACTTTTCCATATAAACAAGGTCTAAAATCATGTTTGGATTGCACTCTGGACACAATCTGTTAAACGGAACTGTTCAAACTAGATGATAGGGACACTATGGACAATTTTCAGCAATTAAACTACAGAAATAACCACTTTTCCATATAAACAAGGTCTAAAATCATGTTTGGATTGCACTCTGTTAAACGTAACTGTTCAAACTAGATGAGATAGGGACACTATGGACAATTTTCAGCAATTAAACTACAGAAATAACCACTTTTCCATATAAACAAGGTCTAAAATCATGTTTGGATTGCACTCTGGATACAATCTGCTAAACGTAACTGTTCAAACTAGATGAGATAGGGACACTATGGACAATTTTCAGCAATTAAACTACAGAAATAACCACTTTTCCATATAAACAAGGTCTAAAATCATGTTTGGATTGCACTCTGTGACGTAGAAGTCCGTCACTGGCCGCGGGCAGCATTTGGTTCTTTAACGCACACACATATTCATCACTCCTCCCTGCGCCATTATACCAAAAGTTAACAATGTGGGTCGACACACAAATTAACTTCTGTCTTGGTGCAGGCATTTCACACTTGTCAATGTTCATATTTGAGAGATACAATAATTACTATACTTATCAATGTTGTGGATGAGCGCATTGTTTGTTTGTTCTGTTCCTCTCTCTCCATCTCTGTAGCTTCCGGGTGTGCTGGAAAAGGACCCGAGCTAAGGGAATTGGGTTGGCTTTATAGTGCCTGTCCCAAATGGCTCATTAATGCATATGGGCATATTGAAAGATATTGTCAGTAGTGATGTAATGTTGTAAATGTTATCTTGTGATATTGTTTAAAACCGTGTTGCAATGTATATCCTTTAGTATGTTTAGTTCATGGAAAATGTAGGTTTGTATTGTTAATTGATTAATTAATTAGGGTTAATTGTTCTGAGGGGAGGGGCTAGCCCTACAAAAGGAGCCTCTCTCCAGTCTCTAAGGAGGCATTTTTTGGATTGAGCTGTGGATGGGGCAGCATTGTTTTTAAGCTGTCTCATAAGATAGACGTTGATGGCAGTAGTGTTGTTTTTTGTTCCGGAATCACTTGTAAATAAACACCTTTGCACAGAAGAACTTTTGCGGCTCCGCCATCTTTTTATTTTGATAGAGGTTAGGTTATCCAGTTTAGCCTTCTGGCCTACTCTATGTGACACACTCTGTTAAACGTAACTGTTCAAACTAGATGATAGGGACACTATGGACAATTTTCAACAATTTGCAGCAATTAAACTACAGAAATAATCACTTTTCCATATAAACAAGGTCTAAAATCATGTTTGGTTTGCACTCTGGATACAATCTGTTAAACGTAACTGTTCAAACTAGATGATAGGGACACTATGGACAATTTTCAGCAATTTCCAGCAATTAAACTACAGAAATAACCACTTTTCCATATAAACAAGGTCTAAAATCATGTTTGGATTGCACTCTGGACACAATCTGTTAAACGGAACTGTTCAAACTAGATGATAGGGACACTATGGACAATTTTCAGCAATTAAACTACAGAAATAACCACTTTTCCATATAAACAAGGTCTAAAATCATGTTTGGATTGCACTCTGGACAAAATCTGTTAAACGGAACTGTTCAAACTAGATGATAAGAGACACTATTGACAATTTTCAGCAATTTGCAGCAATTAAACTACAGAAATAACCACTTTTCCATATAAACAAGGTCTAAAATCATGTTTGGATTGCACTCTGTTAAAGGTAACTGTTCAAACTAGATGAGATAGGGACACTATGGACAATTTTCTGAGATTTGCAGCAATTAAACTACAGAAATAACCACTTTTCCATATAAACAAGGTCTAAAATCATGTTTGGATTGCACTCTGGATACAATCTGTTAAACGTAACTGTTCAAACTAGATGATAGGGACACTATGGACAATTTTCAGCAATTTGCAGCAATTAAACTACAGAAATAACCACTTTTCCATATAAACAAGGTCTAAAATCATGTTTGGATTGCACTCTGGATACAATCTGCTAAACGTAACTGTTCAAACTAGATGAGATAGGGACACTATGGACAATTTTCAGCAATTTGCAGCAATTAAACTACAGAAATAAGCACTTTTCCATATAAACAAGGTCTAAAATCATGTTTGGATTGCACTCTGTGACGTAGAAGTCCGTCACTGGCCGCGGGCAGCATTTGGTTCTTTAACGCACACACATATTCATCACTCCTCCCTGCGCCATTATACCAAAAGTTAACAATGTGGGTCGACACACAAATTAACTTCTGTCTTGGTGCAGGCATTTCACACTTGTCAATGTTCATATTTGAGAGATACAATAATTATTATACTTATCAATGTTGTGGATGAGCGCATTGTTTGTTTGTTCTGTTCCTCTCTCTCCATCTCTGTAGCTTCCGGGTGTGCTGGAAAAGGACCCGAGCTAAGGGAATTGGGTTGGCTTTATAGTGCCTGTCCCAAATGGCTCATTAATGCATATGGGCATGTTGAAAGATATTGTCAGTAGTGATGTAATGTTGTAAATGTTATCTTGTGATATTGTTTAAAACCGTGTTGCAATGTATATCCTTTAGTATGTTTAGTTCATGGAAAATGTAGGTTTGTATTGTTAATTGATTCATTAATTAGGGTTAATTGTTCTGAGGGGAGGGGCTAGCCCTACAAAAGGAGCCTCTCTCCAGTCTCTAAGGAGGCATTTTTTGGATTGAGCTGTGGATGGGGCAGCATTGTTTTTAAGCTGTCTCATAAGATAGACGTTGATGGCAGTAGTGTTGTTTTTTGTTCCGGAATCACTTGTAAATAAACACCTTTGCACAGAAGAACTTTTGCGGCTCCGCCATCTTTTTTATTTTGATAGAGGTTAGGTTATCCAGTTTAGCCTTCTGGCCTACTCTATGTGACACACTCTGTTAAACGTAACTGTTCAAACTAGATGATAGGGACACTATGGACAATTTTCAACAATTTGCAGCAATTAAACTACAGAAATAATCACTTTTCCATATAAACAAGGTCTAAAATCATGTTTGGTTTGCACTCTGGATACAATCTGTTAAACGGAACTGTTCAAACTAGATGATAGGGACACTATGGACAATTTTCAGCAATTTGCAGCAATTAAACTACAGAAATAACCACTTTTCCATATAAACAAGGTCTAAAATCATGTTTGGATTGCACTCTGGACAAAATCTGTTAAACGGAACTGTTCAAACTAGATGATAAGAGACACTATTGACAATTTTCAGCAATTTGCAGCAATTAAACTACAGAAATAACCACTTTTCCATATAAACAAGGTCTAAAATCATGTTTGGATTGCACTCTGGACACAATCTGTTAAACGGAACTGTTCAAACTAGATGATAGGGACACTATGGACAATTTTCAGCAATTTGCAGCAATTAAACTACAGAAATAACCACTTTTCTATATAAACAAGGTCTAAAATCATGTTTGGATTGCACTCTGTTAAACGTAACTGTTCAAACTAGATGAGATAGGGACACTATGGACAATTTTCAGCAATTAAACTACAGAAATAACCACTTTTCTATATAAACAAGGTCTAAAATCATGTTTGGATTGCACTCTGGATACAATCTGCTAAACGTAACTGTTCAAACTAGATGAGATAGTGTCCCTATGGACAATTTTCAGCAATTTGCAGCAATTAAACTACAGAAATAAGCACTTTTCCATATAAACAAGGTCTAAAATCATGTTTGGATTGCACTCTGTGACGTAGAAGTCCGTCACTGGCCGCGGGCAGCATTTGGTTCTTTAACGCACACACATATTCATCACTCCTCCCTGCGCCATTATACCAAAAGTTAACAATGTGGGTCGACACACAAATTAACTTCTGTCTTGGTGCAGGCATTTCACACTTGTCAATGTTCATATTTGAGAGATACAATAATTATTATACTTATCAATGTTGTGGATGAGCGCATTGTTTGTTTGTTCTGTTCCTCTCTCTCCATCTCTGTAGCTTCCGGGTGTGCTGGAAAAGGACCCGAGCTAAGGGAATTGGGTTGGCTTTATAGTGCCTGTCCCAAATGGCTCATTAATGCATATGGGCATGTTGAAAGATATTGTCAGTAGTGATGTAATGTTGTAAATGTTATCTTGTGATATTGTTTAAAACCGTGTTGCAATGTATATCCTTTAGTATGTTTAGTTCATGGAAAATGTAGGTTTGTATTGTTAATTGATTCATTAATTAGGGTTAATTGTTCTGAGGGGAGGGGCTAGCCCTACAAAAGGAGCCTCTCTCCAGTCTCTAAGGAGGCATTTTTTGGATTGAGCTGTGGATGGGGCAGCATTGTTTTTAAGCTGTCTCATAAGATAGACGTTGATGGCAGTAGTGTTGTTTTTTGTTCCGGAATCACTTGTAAATAAACACCTTTGCACAGAAGAACTTTTGCGGCTCCGCCATCTTTTTATTTTGATAGAGGTTAGGTTATCCAGTTTAGCCTTCTGGCCTACTCTATGTGACACACTCTGTTAAACGTAACTGTTCAAACTAGATGATAGGGACACTATGGACAATTTTCAACAATTTGCAGCAATTAAACTACAGAAATAATCACTTTTCCATATAAACAAGGTCTAAAATCATGTTTGGTTTGCACTCTGGATACAATCTGTTAAACGGAACTGTTCAAACTAGATGATAGGGACACTATGGACAATTTTCAGCAATTTGCAGCAATTAAACTACAGAAATAACCACTTTTCCATATAAACAAGGTCTAAAATCATGTTTGGATTGCACTCTGGACAAAATCTGTTAAACGGAACTGTTCAAACTAGATGATAAGAGACACTATTGACAATTTTCAGCAATTTGCAGCAATTAAACTACAGAACTAACCACTTTTCCATATAAACAAGGTCTAAAATCATGTTTGGATTGCACTCTGGACACAATCTGTTAAACGGAACTGTTCAAACTAGATGATAGGGACACTGGACAATTTTCAGCAATTTGCAGCAATTAAACTACAGAAATAACCACTTTTCTATATAAACAAGGTCTAAAATCATGTTTGGATTGCACTCTGTTAAACGTAACTGTTCAAACTAGATGAGATAGGGACACTATGGACAATTTTCAGCAATTAAACTACAGAAATAACCACTTTTCCATATAAACAAGGTCTAAAATCATGTTTGGATTGCACTCTGGATACAATCTGCTAAACGTAACTGTTCAAACTAGATGAGATAGTGTCCCTATGGACAATTTTCAGCAATTTGCAGCAATTAAACTACAGAAATAACCACTTTTCCATATATACAAGGTCTAAAATCATGTTTGGATTGCACTCTGTGACGTAGAAGTCCGTCACTGGCCGCGGGCAGCATTTGGTTCTTTAACGCACACACATATTCATCACTCCTCCCTGCGCCATTATACCAAAAGTTAACAATGTGGGTCGACACACAAATTAACTTCTGTCTTGGTGCAGGCATTTCACACTTGTCAATGTTCATATTTGAGAGATACAATAATTATTATACTTATCAATGTTGTGGATGAGCGCATTGTTTGTTTGTTCTGTTCCTCTCTCTCCATCTCTGTAGCTTCCGGGTGTGCTGGAAAAGGACCCGAGCTAAGGGAATTGGGTTGGCTTTATAGTGCCTGTCCCAAATGGCTCATTAATGCATATGGGCATGTTGAAAGATATTGTCAGTAGTGATGTAATGTTGTAAATGTTATCTTGTGATGTTGTTTAAAACCGTGTTGCAATGTATATCCTTTAGTATGTTTAGTTCATGGAAAATGTAGGTTTGTATTGTTAATTGATTAATTAATTAGGGTTAATTGTTCTGAGGGGAGGGGCTAGTCCTACAAAAGGAGCCTCTCTCCAGTCTCTAAGGAGGCATTTTTTGGATTGAGCTGTGGATGGGGCAGCATTGTTTTTAAGCTGTCTCATAAGATAGACGTTGATGGCAGTAGTGTTGTTTTTTGTTCCGGAATCACTTGTAAATAAACACCTTTGCACAGAAGAACTTTTGCGGCTCCGCCATCTTTTTATTTTGATAGAGGTTAGGTTATCCAGTTTAGCCTTCTGGCCTACTCTATGTGACACACTCTGTTAAACGTAACTGTTCAAACTAGATGATAGGGACACCATGGACAATTTTTCAACAATTTGCAGCAATTAAACTACAGAAATAATCACTTTTCCATATAAACAAGGTCTAAAATCATGTTTGGTTTGCACTCTGGATACAATCTGTTAAACGGAACTGTTCAAACTAGATGATAGGGACACTATGGACAATTTTCAGCAATTTGCAGCAATTAAACTACAGAAATAACCACTTTTCCATATAAACAAGGTCTAAAATCATGTTTGGATTGCACTCTGGACAAAATCTGTTAAACGGAACTGTTCAAACTAGATGATAAGAGACACTATTGACAATTTTCAGCAATTTGCAGCAATTAAACTACAGAAATAACCACTTTTCCATATAAACAAGGTCTAAAATCATGTTTGGATTGCACTCTGGACACAATCTGTTAAACAGAACTGTTCAAACTAGATGATAGGGACACTATGGACAATTTTCAGCAATTTTCAGCAATTAAACTACAGAAATAACCACTTTTCTATATAAACAAGGTCTAAAATCATGTTTGGATTGCACTCTGGATACAATCTGCTAAACGTAACTGTTCAAACTAGATGAGATAGTGTCCCTATGGACAATTTTCAGCAATTTGCAGCAATTAAACTACAGAAATAACCACTTTTCAAAATAAACAAGGTCT
This sequence comes from Oncorhynchus mykiss, assembly GCF_057628025.1. Classification (NCBI taxonomy): domain Eukaryota; kingdom Metazoa; phylum Chordata; class Actinopteri; order Salmoniformes; family Salmonidae; genus Oncorhynchus; species Oncorhynchus mykiss. The sequence goes on from NC_143046.1 coordinate 45,734,549, forward strand.
AAAATCATGTTTGGATTGCACTCTGTGACGTAGAAGTCCGTCACTGGCCGCGGGCAGCATTTGGTTCTTTAACGCACACACATATTCATCACTCCTCCCTGCGCCATTATACCAAAAGTTAATAATGTGGGTCGACACACAAATTAACTTCTGTCTTGGTGCAGGCATTTCACACTTGTCAATGTTCATATTTGAGAGATACAATAATTACTATACTTATCAATGTTGTGGATGAGCGCATTGTTTGTTTGTTCTGTTCCTCTCTCTCCATCTCTGTAGCTTCCGGGTGTGCTGGAAAAGGACCCGAGCTAAGGGAATTGGGTTGGCTTTATAGTGCCTGTCCCAAATGGCTCATTAATGCATATGGGCATATTGAAAGATATTGTCAGTAGTGATGTAATGTTGTAAATGTTATCTTGTGATATTGTTTAAAACCGTGTTGCAATGTATATCCTTTAGTATGTTTAGTTCATGGAAAATGTAGGTTTGTATTGTTAATTGATTAATTAATTAGGGTTAATTGTTCTGAGGGGAGGGGCTAGCCCTACAAAAGGAGCCTCTCTCCAGTCTCTAAGGAGGCATTTTTTGGATTGAGCTGTGGATGGGGCAGCATTGTTTTTAAGCTGTCTCATAAGGTAGACGTTGATGGCAGTACTGTTGTTTTTTGTTCCGGAATCACTTGTAAATAAACACCTTTGCACAGAAGAACTTTTGCGGCTCCGCCATCTTTTTATTTTGATAGAGGTTAGGTTATCCAGTTTAGCCTTCTGGCCTACTCTATGTGACACACTCTGTTAAACGTAACTGTTCAAACTAGATGATAGGGACACTATGGACAATTTTCAACAATTTGCAGCAATTAAACTACAGAACTAACCACTTTTCCATATAAACAAGGTCTAAAATCATGTTTGGATTGCACTCTGGACACAATCTGTTAAACGGAACTGTTCAAACTAGATGATAGGGACACTATGGACAATTTTCAGCAATTTGCAGCAATTAAACTACAGAAATAACCACTTTTCTATATAAACAAGGTCTAAAATCATGTTTGGATTGCACTCTGTTAAACGTAACTGTTCAAACTAGATGAGATAGGGACACTATGGACAATTTTCAGCAATTAAACTACAGAAATAACCACTTTTCCATATAAACAAGGTCTAAAATCATGTTTGGATTGCACTCTGTTAAAGGTAACTGTTCAAACTAGATGAGATAGGGACACTATGGACAATTTTCAGAGATTTGCAGCAATTAAACTACAGAAATAACCACTTTTCCATATAAACAAGGTCTAAAATCATGTTTGGATTGCACTCTGGATACAATCTGTTAAACGTAACTGTTCAAACTAGATGATAGGGACACTATGGACAATTTTCAGCAATTTGCAGCAATTAAACTACAGAAATAACCACTTTTCCATATAAACAAGGTCTAAAATCATGTTTGGATTGCACTCTGGATACAATCTGTCAAACGTAACTGTTCAAACTAGATGAGATAGGGACACTATGGACAATTTTCAGCAATTTGCAGCAATTAAACTACAGAAGTAACCACTTTTCCATATAAACAAGGTCTAAAATCATGTTTGGATTGCACTCTGGACACAATCTGTTAAACGGAACTGTTCAAACTAGATGATAAGGGACACTATGGACAATTTTCAGCAATTTGCAGCAAACAAACTACAGAAATAACCACTTTTCCATATAAACAAGGTCTAAAATCATGTTTGGATTGCACTCTGGATACAATCTGTTAAACGTAACTGTTCAAACTAGATGATAGGGACACTATGGACAATTTTCAGCAATTTGCAGCAATTAAACTACAGAAATAACCACTTTTCCATATAAACAAGGTCTAAAATCATGTTTGGAATGCAGTCTGTTAAACGTAACTGTTCAAACTAGATGATAGGGACACTATGGACAATTTTCAGCAATTTGCAGCAATTAAACTACAGAAATAACCACTTTTCCATATAAACAAGGTCTAAAATCATGTTTGGATTGCACTCTGGACACAATCTGTTAAACGTAACTGTTCAAACTAGATGAGATAGGGACACTATGGACAATTTTCAGCAATTTGCAGCAATTAAACTACAGAAATAACCACTTTTCCATATAAACAAGGTCTAAAATCATGTTTGGATTGCACTCTGTTAATCGTAACTGTTCAAACTAGATGATAGGGACACTATGGACAATTTTCAGCAATTTGCAGCAATTAAACTACAGAAATAACCACTTTTCCATATAAACAAGGTCTAAAATCATGTTTGGATTGCACTCTGTTAAACGTAACTGTTCAAACTAGATGAGATAGGGACACTATGGACAATTTTCAGCAATTTGCAGCAATTAAACTACAGAAATAATCACTTTTCCATATAAACAAGGTCTAAAATCATGTTTGGATTGCACTCTGGATACAATCTGTTAAACGGAAATGTTCAAATTAGATGATAGGGACACTATGGACAATTTTCAGCAATTTGCAGCTATTAAACTACAGAAATAACCACTTTTCCATATAAACAAGGTCTAAAATCATGTTTGGATTGCACTCTGTTAAACGTAACTGTTCAAACTAGATGAGATAGGGACACTATGGACAATTTTCAGCAATTAAACTACAGGAATAACCACTTTTCCATATAAACAAGGTCTAAAATCATGTTTGGATTGCACTCTGGACAAAATCTGTTAAACGGAACTGTTCAAACTAGATGATAAGAGACACTATTGACAATTTTCAGCAATTTGCAGCAATTAAACTACAGAAATAACCACTTTTCCATATAAACAAGGTCTAAAATCATGTTTGGATTGCACTCTGTTAAACGTAACTGTTCAAACTAGATGATAGGGACACTATGGACAATTTTCAGCAATTTGCAGCAATTAAACTACAGAAATAACCACTTTTCCATATAAACAAGGTCTAAAATCATGTTTGGATTGCACTCTGTTAAACGTAACTGTTCAAACTAGATGAGATAGGGACACTATGGACAATTTTCAGCAATTTGCAGCAATTAAACTACAGAAATAATCACTTTTCCATATAAACAAGGTCTAAAATCATGTTTGGATTGCACTCTGGATACAATCTGTTAAACGTAACTGTTCAAACTAGATGAGATAGGGCCACTATGGACAATTTGCAGCAATTAAACTACAGAAATAACCACTTTTCCATATAAACAAGGTCTAAAATCATGTTTGGATTGCACTCTGGATACAATCTGTTAAACGTAACTGTTCAAACTAGATGAGATAGGGACACTATGGACAATTTTCAGCAATTTGCAGCAATTAAACTACAGAAAGAACCACTTTTCCATATAAACAAGGTCTAAAATCATGTTTGGATTGCACTCTGGATACAATCTGTTAAACGTAACTGTTCATACTAGATGAGATAGGGACACTATGGACAATTTTCAGCAATTTGCAGCAATTAAACTACAGAAATAACCACTTTTCCATGAACAAGGTCTAAAATCATGTTTGGATTGCACTCTTTAATCATAACTTTTCAAACTAGATGAAAGGGACACTGTGGACAATTTTCAGCATTTTGCAGCAATTAAACTACAGAAATAACCACTTTTCCATAAACAAGGTCTAAAATCATGTTTGGATTGCACTCTGGATACAATCTGTTAAACGTAACTGTTCAAACTAGATGATAGGGACACTATGGACAATTTTCAGCAATTTGCAGCAATTAAACTACAGAAATAACCACTTTTCCATATAAACAAGGTCTAAAATCATGTTTGGATTGCACTCTGGATACAATCTGTTAAACGTAACTGTTCAAACTAGATGATAGGGACACTATGGACAATTTTCAGCAATTTGCAGCAATTAAACTACAGAAATAACCACTTTTCCATAAACAAGGTCTAAAATCATGTTTGGATTGCACTCTGTTAAACGTAACTGTTCAAACTAGATGATAGGGACACTATGGACAATTTTCAGCAATTTGCAGCAATTAAACTACAGAAATAACCACTTTTCCATATAAACAAGGTCTAAAATCATGTTTGGATTGCACTCTGGATACAATCTGTTAAACGTAACTGTTCAAACTAGATGATAGGGACACTATGGACAATTTTCAGCAATTTGCAGCAATTAAACTACAGAAATAACCACTTTTCCATAAACAAGGTCTAAAATCATGTTTGGATTGCACTCTGTTAAACGTAACTGTTCAAACTAGATGATAGGGACACTATGGACAATTTTCAGCAATTTGCAGCAATTAAACTACAGAAATAACCACTTTTCCATATAAACAAGGTCTAAAATCATGTTTGGATTGCACTCTGGATACAATCTGTTAAACGTAACTGTTCAAACTAGATGATAGGGACACTATGGACAATTTGCAGCAATTTGCAGCAATTAAACTACAGAAATAACCACTTTTCCATAAACAAGGTCTAAAATCATGTTTGGATTGCACTCTGTTAAACGTAACTGTTCAAACTAGATGAGATAGGGACACTATGGACAATTTTCAGCAATTAAACTACAGAAATAACCACTTTTCCATATAAACAAGGTCTAAAATCATGTTTGGATTGCACTCTGGATACAATCTGTTAAACGTAACTGTTCAAACTAGATGAGATAGGGCCACTATGGACAATTTGCAGCAATTAAACTACAGAAATAACCACTTTTCCATATAAACAAGGTCTAAAATCATGTTTGGATTGCACTCTGGATACAATCTGTTAAACGTAACTGTTCAAACTAGATGAGATAGGGACACTATGGACAATTTTCAGCATTTTGCAGCAATTAAACTACAGAAATAACCACTTTTCCATAAACAAGGTCTAAAATCATGTTTGGATTGCACTCTGGATACAATCTGTTAAACGTAACTGTTCAAACTAGATGATAGGGACACTATGGACAATTTTCAGCAATTTGCAGCAATTAAACTACAGAAATAACCACTTTTCCATATAAACAAGGTCTAAAATCATGTTTGGATTGCACTCTGGATACAATCTGTTAAACGTAACTGTTCAAACTAGATGATAGGGACACTATGGACAATTTTCAGCAATTTGCAGCAATTAAACTACAGAAATAACCACTTTTCCATAAACAAGGTCTAAAATCATGTTTGGATTGCACTCTGTTAAACGTAACTGTTCAAACTAGATGATAGGGACACTATGGACAATTTTCAGCAATTTGCAGCAATTAAACTACAGAAATAACCACTTTTCCATATAAACAAGGTCTAAAATCATGTTTGGATTGCACTCTGGATACAATCTGTTAAACGTAACTGTTCAAACTAGATGATAGGGACACTATGGACAATTTTCAGCAATTTGCAGCAATTAAACTACAGAAATAACCACTTTTCCATAAACAAGGTCTAAAATCATGTTTGGATTGCACTCTGTTAAACGTAACTGTTCAAACTAGATGATAGGGACACTATGGACAATTTTCAGCAATTTGCAGCAATTAAACTACAGAAATAACCACTTTTCCATATAAACAAGGTCTAAAATCATGTTTGGATTGCACTCTGGATACAATCTGTTAAACGTAACTGTTCAAACTAGATGATAGGGACACTATGGACAATTTTCAGCAATTTGCAGCAATTAAACTACAGAAATAACCACTTTTCCATAAACAAGGTCTAAAATCATGTTTGGATTGCACTCTGTTAAACGTAACTGTTCAAACTAGATGAGATAGGGACACTATGGACAATTTTCAGCAATTAAACTACAGAAATAACCACTTTTCCATATAAACAAGGTCTAAAATCTGTTAAACGTAACTGTTCAAACTAGATGAGATAGGGCCACTATGGACAATTTGCAGCAATTAAACTACAGAAATAACCACTTTTCCATATAAACAAGGTCTAAAATCATGTTTGGATTGCACTCTGGATACAATCTGTTAAACGTAACTGTTCAAACTAGATGAGATAGGGACACTATGGACAATTTTCAGCAATTTGCAGCAATTAAACTACAGAAAGAACCACTTTTCCATATAAACAAGGTCTAAAATCATGTTTGGATTGCACTCTGGATACAATCTGTTAAACGGAACTGTTCAAACTTGATGATAGGGACACTATGGACAATTTTCAGCAATTTGCAGCAATTAAACTACAGAAATAACCACTTTTCCATATAAACAAGGTCTAAAATCATGTTTGGATTGCACTTTGTTAAACGTAACTGTTCAAACTAGATGAGATAGGGACACTATGGACAATTTTCAGCAATTTGCAGCAATTAAACTACAGAAATAACCACTTTTCCATAAACAAGGTCTAAAATCATGTTTGGATTGCACTCTTTCATCATAACTTTTCAAACTAGATGAAAGGGACACTGTGGACAATTTTCAGCATTTTGCAGCAATTAAACTACAGAAATAACCACTTTTCCATAAACAAGGTCTAAAATCATGTTTGGATTGCACTCTGGATACAATCTGTTAAACGTAACTGTTCAAACTAGATGATAGGGACACTATGGACAATTTTCAGCAATTTGCAGCAATTAAACAACAGAAATAACCACTTTTCCATAAACAAGGTCTAAAATCATGTTTGGATTGCACTCTGGATACAATCTGTTAAACGTAACTGTTCAAACTAGATGATAGGGACACTATGGACAATTTTCAGCAATTTGCAGCAATTAAACTACAGAAATAACCACTTTTCCATATAAACAAGGTCTAAAATCATGTTTGGAATGCAGTCTGTTAAACGTAACTGTTCAAACTAGATGATAGGGACACTATGGACAATTTTCAGCAATTTGCAGCAATTAAACTACAGAAATAACCACTTTTCCATATAAACAAGGTCTAAAATCATGTTTGGATTGCACTCTGGACACAATCTGTTAAACGTAACTGTTCAAACTAGATGAGATAGGGACACTATGGACAATTTGCAGCAATTTGCAGCAATTAAACTACAGAAATAACCACTTTTCCATATAAACAAGGTCTAAAATCATGTTTGGATTGCACTCTGTTAAACGTAACTGTTCAAACTAGATGATAGGGACACTATGGACAATTTTCAGCAATTTGCAGCAATTAAACTACAGAAATAACCACTTTTCCATATAAACAAGGTCTAAAATCATGTTTGGATTGCACTCTGTTAAACGTAACTGTTCAAACTAGATGAGATAGGGACACTATGGACAATTTTCAGCAATTTGCAGCAATTAAACTACAGAAATAATCACGTTTCCATATAAACAAGGTCTAAAATCATGTTTGGATTGCACTCTGGATACAATCTGTTAAACGGAAATGTTCAAATTAGATGATAGGGACACTATGGACAATTTGCAGCAATTTGCAGCTATTAAACTACAGAAATAACCACTTTTCCATATAAACAAGGTCTAAAATCATGTTTGGATTGCACTCTGTTAAACGTAACTGTTCAAACTAGATGAGATAGGGACACTATGGACAATTTTCAGCAATTAAACTACAGGAATAACCACTTTTCCATATAAACAAGGTCTAAAATCATGTTTGGATTGCACTCTGGACAAAATCTGTTAAACGGAACTGTTCAAACTAGATGATAAGAGACACTATTGACAATTTTCAGCAATTTGCAGCAATTAAACTACAGAAATAACCACTTTTCCATATAAACAAGGTCTAAAATCATGTTTGAATTGCACTCTGTTAAACGTAACTGTTCAAACTAGATGATAGGGACACTATGGACAATTTTCAGCAATTTGCAGCAATTAAACTACAGAAATAACCACTTTTCCATATAAACAAGGTCTAAAATCATGTTTGGATTGCACTCTGTTAAACGTAACTGTTCAAACTAGATGAGATAGGGACACTATGGACAATTTTCAGCAATTTGCAGCAATTAAACTACAGAAATAATCACTTTTCCATATAAACAAGGTCTAAAATCATGTTTGGATTGCACTCTGGATACAATCTGTTAAACGTAACTGTTCAAACTAGATGAGATAGGGCCACTATGGACAATTTGCAGCAATTAAACTACAGAAATAACCACTTTTCCATATAAACAAGGTCTAAAATCATGTTTGGATTGCACTCTGGATACAATCTGTTAAACGTAACTGTTCAAACTAGATGAGATAGGGACACTATGGACAATTTTCAGCAATTTACAGCAATTAAACTACAGAAAGAACCACTTTTCCATATAAACAAGGTCTAAAATCATGTTTGGATTGCACTCTGGATACAATCTGTTAAACGTAACTGTTCAAACTAGATGAGATAGGGACACTATGGACAATTTTCAGCAATTTGCAGCAATTAAACTACAGAAATAACCACTTTTCCATGAACAAGGTCTAAAATCATGTTTGGATTGCACTCTTTAATCATAACTTTTCAAACTAGATGAAAGGGACACTGTGGACAATTTTCAGCATTTTGCAGCAATTAAACTACAGAAATAACCACTTTTCCATAAACAAGGTCTAAAATCATGTTTGGATTGCACTCTGGATACAATCTGTTAAACGTAACTGTTCAAACTAGATGATAGGGACACTATGGACAATTTTCAGCAATTTGCAGCAATTAAACTACAGAAATAACCACTTTTCCATATAAACAAGGTCTAAAATCATGTTTGGATTGCACTCTGGATACAATCTGTTAAACGTAACTGTTCAAACTAGATGATAGGGACACTATGGACAATTTTCAGCAATTTGCAGCAATTAAACTACAGAAATAACCACTTTTCCATATAAACAAGGTCTAAAATCATGTTTGGATTGCACTCTGGATACAATCTGTTAAACGTAACTGTTCAAACTAGATGATAGGGACACTATGGACAATTTTCAGCAATTTGCAGCAATTAAACTACAGAAATAACCACTTTTCCATAAACAAGGTCTAAAATCATGTTTGGATTGCACTCTGTTAAACGTAACTGTTCAAACTAGATGAGATAGGGACACTATGGACAATTTTCAGCAATTTGCAGCAATTAAACTACAGAAATAACCACTTTTCCATATAAACAAGGTCTAAAATCATGTTTGGATTGCACTCTGTTAAACGTAACTGTTCAAACTAGATGAGATAGGGACACTATGGACAATTTTCAGAGATTTGCAGCAATTAAACTACAGAAATAACCACTTTTCCATATAAACAAGGTCTAAAATCATGTTTGGATTGCACTCTGTTAAACGTAACTGTTCAAACTAGATGAGATAGGGACACTATGGACAATTTTCAGCAATTTGCAGCAATTAAACTACAGAAATAACCACTTTTCCATATAAACAAGGTCTAAAATCATGTTTGGATTGCACTCTGGATACAATCTGTTAAACGTAACTGTTCAAACTAGATGATAGGGACACTATGGACAATTTGCAGCAATTTGCAGCAATTAAACTACAGAAATAACCACTTTTCCATAAACAAGGTCTAAAATCATGTTTGGATTGCACTCTTTAATCATAACTTTTCAAACTAGATGAAAGGGACACTGTGGACAATTTTCAGCAATTTGCAGCAATTAAACTACAGAAATAACTACTTTTCCATAAACAAGGTCTAAAATCATGTTTGGATTGCACTCTGGATACAATCTGTTAAACGTAACTGTTCAAACTAGATGATAGGGACACTATGGACAATTTTCAGCAATTTGCAGCAATTAAACTACAGAAATAATCACTTTTCCATATAAACAAGGTCTAAAATCATGTTTGGATTGCACTCTGTTAAACGGAACTGTTCAAACTAGATGATAGGGACACTATGGACAATTTTCAGCAATTTGCAGCAATTAAACTACAGAAATAACCACTTTTCCATATAAACAAGGTCTAAAATCATGTTTGGATTGCACTCTGGATACAATCTGTTAAACGGAACTGTTCAAACTAGATGATAGGGACACTATGGACAATTTTCAGCAATTTGCAGCAATTAAACTACAGAAATAACCACTTTTCCATATAAACAAGGTCTAAAATCATGTTTGGATTGCACTCTGGATACAATCTGTTAAACGTAACTGTTCAAACTAGATGAGATAGGGACACTATGGACAATTTTCAGCAATTTGCAGCAATTAAACTACAGAAATAACCACTTTTCCATATAAACAAGGTCTAAAATCATGTTTGGATTGCACTCTGTTAAACGTAACTGTTCAAACTAGATGAGATAGGGACACTATGGACAATTTTCAGCAATTTGCAGCAATTAAACTACAGAAATAACCACTTTTCCATAAACAAGGTCTAAAATCATGTTTGGATTGCACTCTTTAATCATAACTTTTCAAACTAGATGAAAGGGACACTGTGGACAATTTTCAGCATTTTGCAGCAATTAAACTACAGAAATAACCACTTTTCCATAAACAAGGTCTAAAATCATGTTTGGATTGCACTCTGGATACAATCTGTTAAACGTAACTGTTCAAACTAGATGATAGGGACACTATGGACAATTTTCAGCAATTTGCAGCAATTAAACTACAGAAATAACCACTTTTCCATATAAACAAGGTCTAAAATCATGTTTGGATTGCACTCTGGATACAATCTGTTAAACGTAACTGTTCAAACTAGATGATAGGGACACTATGGACAATTTTCAGCAATTTGCAGCAATTAAACTACAGAAATAACCACTTTTCCATAAACAAGGTCTAAAATCATGTTTGGATTGCACTCTGTTAAACGTAACTGTTCAAACTAGATGATAGGGACACTATGGACAATTTTCAGCAATTTGCAGCAATTAAACTACAGAAATAACCACTTTTCCATATAAACAAGGTCTAAAATCATGTTTGGATTGCACTCTGGATACAATCTGTTAAACGTAACTGTTCAAACTAGATGATAGGGACACTATGGACAATTTTCAGCAATTTGCAGCAATTAAACTACAGAAATAACCACTTTTCCATAAACAAGGTCTAAAATCATGTTTGGATTGCACTCTGTTAAACGTAACTGTTCAAACTAGATGATAGGGACACTATGGACAATTTTCAGCAATTTGCAGCAATTAAACTACAGAAATAACCACTTTTCCATATAAACAAGGTCTAAAATCATGTTTGGATTGCACTCTGGATACAATCTGTTAAACGTAACTGTTCAAACTAGATGAGATAGGGCCACTATGGACAATTTGCAGCAATTAAACTACAGAAAGAACCACTTTTCCATATAAACAAGGTCTAAAATCATGTTTGGATTGCACTCTGGATACAATCTGTTAAACGGAACTGTTCAAACTAGATGATAGGGACACTATGGACAATTTTCAGCAATTTGCAGCAATTAAACTACAGAAATAACCACTTTTCCATATAAACAAGGTCTAAAATCATGTTTGGATTGCACTCTGTTAAACGTAACTGTTCAAACTAGATGAGATAGGGACACTATGGACAATTTTCAGCAATTTGCAGCAATTAAACCACAGAAATAACCACTTTTCCATAAACAAGGTCTAAAATCATGTTTGGATTGCACTCTTTAATCATAACTTTTCAAACTAGATGAAAGGGACACTGTGGACAATTTTCAGCATTTTGCAGCAATTAAACTACAGAAATAACCACTTTTCCATAAACAAGGTCTAAAATCATGTTTGGATTGCACTCTGGATACAATCTGTTAAACGTAACTGTTCAAACTAGATGATAGTGACACTATGGACAATTTTCAGCAATTTGCAGCAATTAAACTACAGAAATAACCACTTTTCCATAAACAAGGTCTAAAATCATGTTTGGATTGCACTCTGTTAAACGTAACTGTTCAAACTAGATGATAGGGACACTATGGACAATTTTCAGCAATTTGCAGCAATTAAACTACAGAAATAACCACTTTTCCATATAAACAAGGTCTAAAATCATGTTTGGATTGCACTCTGGATACAATCTGTTAAACGTAACTGTTCAAACTAGATGATAGGGACACTATGGACAATTTTCAGCAATTTGCAGCAATTAAACTACAGAAATAACCACTTTTCCATAAACAAGGTCTAAAATCATGTTTGGATTGCACTCTGTTAAACGTAACTGTTCAAACTAGATGATAGGGACACTATGGACAATTTTCAGCAATTTGCAGCAATTAAACTACAGAAATAACCACTTTTCCATAAACAAGGTCTAAAATCAGGTTTGGATTGCACTCTGTTAAACGTAACTGTTCAAACTAGATGATAGGTACACTATGGACAATTTTCAGCAATTTGCAGCAATTAAACTACAGAAATAACCACTTTTCCATATAAACAAGGTCTAAAATCATGTTTGGATTGCACTCTGGATACAATCTGTTAAACGTAACTGTTCAAACTAGATGATAGGGACACTATGGACAATTTTCAGCAATTTGCAGCAATTAAACTACAGAAATAACCACTTTTCCATAAACAAGGTCTAAAATCATGTTTGGATTGCACTCTGTTAAACGTAACTGTTCAAACTAGATGAGATAGGGACACTATGGACAATTTTCAGCAATTTGCAGCAATTAAACTACAGAAATAACCACTTTTCCAAATAAACAAGGTCTAAAATCATGTTTGGATTGCACTCTGGATACAATCTGTTAAACGTAACTGTTCAAACTAGATGATAGGGACAATATGGACAATTTTCAGCAATTTGCAGCAATTAAACTACAGAAATAACCACTTTTCCATATAAACAAGGTCTAAAATCATGTTTGGATTGCACTCTGTTAAACGTAACTGTTCAAACTAGATGAGATAGGGACACTATGGACAATTTTCAGAGATTTGCAGCAATTAAACTACAGAAATAACCACTTTTCCATATAAACAAGGTCTAAAATCATGTTTGGATTGCACTCTGTTAAACGTAACTGTTCAAACTAGATGAGATAGGGACACTATGGACAATTTTCAGATATTTGCAGCAATTAAACTACAGAAATAACCACTTTTCCATATAAACAAGGTCTAAAATCATGTTTGGATTGCACTCTGTTAAACGTAACTGTTCAAACTAGATGAGATAGGGACACTATGGACAATTTTCAGCAATTTGCAGCAATTAAACTACAGAAATAACCACTTTTCCATATAAACAAGGTCTAAAATCATGTTTGGATTGCACTCTGGATACAATCTGTTAAACGTAACTGTTCAAACTAGATGATAGGGACACTATGGACAATTTTCAGCAATTTGCAGCAATTAAACTACAGAAATAACCACTTTTCCATAAACAAGGTCTAAAATCATGTTTGGATTGCACTCTTTAATCATAACTTTTCAAACTAGATGAAAGGGACACTGTGGACAATTTTCAGCATTTTGCAGCAATTAAACTACAGAAATAACCACTTTTCCATAAACAAGGTCTAAAATCATGTTTGGATTGCACTCTGGATACAATCTGTTAAACGTAACTGTTCAAACTAGATGATAGGGACACTATGGACAATTTTCAGCAATTTGCAGCAATTAAACTACAGAAATAACCACTTTTCCATAAACAAGGTCTAAAATCATGTTTGGATTGCACTCTGTTAAACGTAACTGTTCAAACTAGATGATAGGGACACTATGGACAATTTTCAGCAATTTGCAGCAATTAAACTACAGAAATAACCACTTTTCCATATAAACAAGGTCTAAAATCATGTTTGGATTGCACTCTGGATACAATCTGTTAAACGTAACTGTTCAAACTAGATGATAGGGACACTATGGACAATTTTCAGCAATTTGCAGCAATTAAACTACAGAAATAACCACTTTTCCATAAACAAGGTCTAAAATCATGTTTGGATTGCACTCTGTTAAACGTAACTGTTCAAACTAGATGATAGGGACACTATGGACAATTTTCAGCAATTTGCAGCAATTAAACTACAGAAATAACCACTTTTCCATAAACAAGGTCTAAAATCATGTTTGGATTGCACTCTGTTAAACGTAACTGTTCAAACTAGATGATAGGGACACTATGGACAATTTTCAGCAATTTGCAGCAATTAAACTACAGAAATAACCACTTTTCCATATAAACAAGGTCTAAAATCATGTTTGGATTGCACTCTGGATACAATCTGTTAAACGTAACTGTTCAAACTAGATGATAGGGACACTATGGACAATTTTCAGCAATTTGCAGCAATTAAACTACAGAAATAATCACTTTTCCATATAAACAAGGTCTAAAATCATGTTTGGATTGCACTCTGTTAAACGTAACTGTTCAAACTAGATGAGATAGGGACACTATGGACAATTTTCAGAGATTTGCAGCAATTAAACTACAGAAATAACCACTTTTCCATATAAACAAGGTCTAAAATCATGTTTGGATTGCACTCTGTTAAACGTAACTGTTCAAACTAGATGAGATAGGGACACTATGGACAATTTTCAGAGATTTGCAGCAATTAAACTACAGAAATAACCACTTTTCCATATAAACAAGGTCTAAAATCATGTTTGGATTGCACTCTGTTAAACGTAACTGTTCAAACTAGATGAGATAGGGACACTATGGACAATTTTCAGCAATTTGCAGCAATTAAACTACAGAAATAACCACTTTTCCATATAAACAAGGTCTAAAATCATGTTTGGATTGCACTCTGGATACAATCTGTTAAACGTAACTGTTCAAACTAGATGATAGGGACACTATGGACAATTTTCAGCAATTTGCAGCAATTAAACTACAGAAATAACCACTTTTCCATAAACAAGGTCTAAAATCATGTTTGGATTGCACTCTTTAATCATAACTTTTCAAACTAGATGAAAGGGACACTGTGGACAATTTTCAGCATTTTGCAGCAATTAAACTACAGAAATAACCACTTTTCCATAAACAAGGTCTAAAATCATGTTTGGATTGCACTCTGGATACAATCTGTTAAACGTAACTGTTCAAACTAGATGATAGGGACACTATGGACAATTTTCAGCAATTTGCAGCAATTAAACTACAGAAATAACCACTTTTCCATAAACAAGGTCTAAAATCATGTTTGGATTGCACTCTGTTAAACGTAACTGTTCAAACTAGATGATAGGGACACTATGGACAATTTTCAGCAATTTGCAGCAATTAAACTACAGAAATAACCACTTTTCCATATAAACAAGGTCTAAAATCATGTTTGGATTGCACTCTGGATACAATCTGTTAAACGTAACTGTTCAAACTAGATGATAGGGACACTATGGACAATTTTCAGCAATTTGCAGCAATTAAACTACAGAAATAACCACTTTTCCATAAACAAGGTCTAAAATCATGTTTGGATTGCACTCTGTTAAACGTAACTGTTCAAACTAGATGATAGGGACACTATGGACAATTTTCAGCAATTTGCAGCAATTAAACTACAGAAATAACCACTTTTCCATAAACAAGGTCTAAAATCATGTTTGGATTGCACTCTGTTAAACGTAACTGTTCAAACTAGATGATAGGGACACTATGGACAATTTTCAGCAATTTGCAGCAATTAAACTACAGAAATAACCACTTTTCCATATAAACAAGGTCTAAAATCATGTTTGGATTGCACTCTGGATACAATCTGTTAAACGTAACTGTTCAAACTAGATGATAGGGACACTATGGACAATTTTCAGCAATTTGCAGCAATTAAACTACAGAAATAACCACTTTTCCATATAAACAAGGTCTAAAATCATGTTTGGATTGCACTCTGGATACAATCTGTTAAACGTAACTGTTCAAACTAGATGATAGGGACACTATGGACAATTTTCAGCAATTTGCAGCAATTAAACTACAGAAATAACCACTTTTCCATAAACAAGGTCTAAAATCATGTTTGGATTGCACTCTTTAATCATAACTTTTCAAACTAGATGAAAGGGACACTGTGGACAATTTTCAGCATTTTGCAGCAATTAAACTACAGAAATAACCACTTTTCCATAAACAAGGTCTAAAATCATGTTTGGATTGCACTCTGGATACAATCTGTTAAACGTAACTGTTCAAACTAGATGATAGGGACACTATGGACAATTTTCAGCAATTTGCAGCAATTAAACTACAGAAATAACCACTTTTCCATAAACAAGGTCTAAAATCATGTTTGGATTGCACTCTGTTAAACGTAACTGTTCAAACTAGATGATAGGGACACTATGGACAATTTTCAGCAATTTGCAGCAATTAAACTACAGAAATAACCACTTTTCCATATAAACAAGGTCTAAAATCATGTTTGGATTGCACTCTGGATACAATCTGTTAAACGTAACTGTTCAAACTAGATGATAGGGACACTATGGACAATTTTCAGCAATTTGCAGCAATTAAACTACAGAAATAACCACTTTTCCATAAACAAGGTCTAAAATCATGTTTGGATTGCACTCTGTTAAACGTAACTGTTCAAACTAGATGATAGGGACACTATGGACAATTTTCAGCAATTTGCAGCAATTAAACTACAGAAATAACCACTTTTCCATAAACAAGGTCTAAAATCATGTTTGGATTGCACTCTGTTAAACGTAACTGTTCAAACTAGATGATAGGGACACTATGGACAATTTTCAGCAATTTGCAGCAATTAAACTACAGAAATAACCACTTTTCCATATAAACAAGGTCTAAAATCATGTTTGGATTGCACTCTGGATACAATCTGTTAAACGTAACTGTTCAAACTAGATGATAGGGACACTATGGACAATTTTCAGCAATTTGCAGCAATTAAACTACAGAAATAACCACTTTTCCATAAACAAGGTCTAAAATCATGTTTGGATTGCACTCTGTTAAACGTAACTGTTCAAACTAGATGATAGGGACACTATGGACAATTTTCAGCAATTTGCAGCAATTAAACTACAGAAATAACCACTTTTCCATAAACAAGGTCTAAAATCATGTTTGGATTGCACTCTGTTAAACGTAACTGTTCAAACTAGATGATAGGTACACTATGGACAATTTTCAGCAATTTGCAGCAATTAAACTACAGAAATAACCACTTTTCCATATAAACAAGGTCTAAAATCATGTTTGGATTGCACTCTGGATACAATCTGTTAAACGTAACTGTTCAAACTAGATGATAGGGACACTATGGACAATTTTCAGCAATTTGCAGCAATTAAATTACAGAAATAACCACTTTTCCATAAACAAGGTCTAAAATCATGTTTGGATTGCACTCTGTTAAACGTAACTGTTCAAACTAGATGAGATAGGGACACTATGGACAATTTTCAGCAATTTGCAGCAATTAAACTACAGAAATAACCACTTTTCCAAATAAACAAGGTCTAAAATCATGTTTGGATTGCACTCTGGATACAATCTGTTAAACGTAACTGTTCAAACTAGATGATAGGGACACTATGGACAATTTTCAGCAATTTGCAGCAATTAAACTACAGAAATAACCACTTTTCCATATAAACAAGGTCTAAAATCATGTTTGGATTGCACTCTGTTAAACGTAACTGTTCAAACTAGATGAGATAGGGACACTATGGACAATTTTCAGAGATTTGCAGCAATTAAACTACAGAAATAACCACTTTTCCATATAAACAAGGTCTAAAATCATGTTTGGATTGCACTCTGTTAAACGTAACTGTTCAAACTAGATGAGATAGGGACACTATGGACAATTTTCAGAGATTTGCAGCAATTAAACTACAGAAATAACCACTTTTCCATATAAACAAGGTCTAAAATCATGTTTGGATTGCACTCTGTTAAACGTAACTGTTCAAACTAGATGAGATAGGGACACTATGGACAATTTTCAGCAATTTGCAGCAATTAAACTACAGAAATAACCACTTTTCCATATAAACAAGGTCTAAAATCATGTTTGGATTGCACTCTGGATACAATCTGTTAAACGTAACTGTTCAAACTAGATGATAGGGACACTATGGACAATTTTCAGCAATTTGCAGCAATTAAACTACAGAAATAACCACTTTTCCATAAACAAGGTCTAAAATCATGTTTGGATTGCACTCTTTAATCATAACTTTTCAAACTAGATGAAAGGGACACTGTGGACAATTTTCAGCAATTTGCAGCAATTAAACTACAGAAATAACCACTTTTCCATAAACAAGGTCTAAAATCATGTTTGGATTGCACTCTGGATACAATCTGTTAAACGTAACTGTTCAAACTAGATGATAGGGACACTATGGACAATTTTCAGCAATTTGCAGCAATTAAACTACAGAAATAATCACTTTTCCATATAAACAAGGTCTAAAATCATGTTTGGATTGCACTCTGTTAAACGGAACTGTTCAAACTAGATGATAGGGACACTATGGACAATTTTCAGCAATTTGCAGCAATTAAACTACAGAAATAACCACTTTTCCATATAAACAAGGTCTAAAATCATGTTTGGATTGCACTCTGGATACAATCTGTTAAACGGAACTGTTCAAACTAGATGATAGGGACACTATGGACAATTTTCAGCAATTTGCAGCAATTAAACTACAGAAATAACCACTTTTCCATATAAACAAGGTCTAAAATCATGTTTGGATTGCACTCTGGATACAATCTGTTAAACGTAACTGTTCAAACTAGATGAGATAGGGACACTATGGACAATTTTCAGCAATTTGCAGCAATTAAACTACAGAAATAACCACTTTTCCATATAAACAAGGTCTAAAATCATGTTTGGATTGCACTCTGTTAAACGTAACTGTTCAAACTAGATGAGATAGGGACACTATGGACAATTTTCAGCAATTAAACTACAGAAATAACCACTTTTCCATATAAACAAGGTCTAAAATCATGTTTGGATTGCACTCTGGATACAATCTGTTAAACGGAACTGTTCAAACTAGATGAGATAGGGACACTATGGACAATTTTCAGCAATTTGCAGCAATTAAACTACAGAAATAACCACTTTTCCAAATAAACAAGGTCTAAAATCATGTTTGGATTGCACTCTGGATACAATCTGTTAAACGTAACTGTTCAAACTAGATGATAGGGACACTATGGACAATTTTCAGCAATTTGCAGCAATTAAACTACAGAAATAACCACTTTTCCATATAAACAAGGTCTAAAATCATGTTTGGATTGCACTCTGTTAAACGTAACTGTTCAAACTAGATGAGATAGGGACACTATGGACAATTTTCAGAGATTTGCAGCAATTAAACTACAGAAATAACCACTTTTCCATATAAACAAGGTCTAAAATCATGTTTGGATTGCACTCTGTTAAACGTAACTGTTCAAACTAGATGAGATAGGGACACTATGGACAATTTTCAGAGATTTGCAGCAATTAAACTACAGAAATAACCACTTTTCCATATAAACAAGGTCTAAAATCATGTTTGGATTGCACTCTGTTAAACGTAACTGTTCAAACTAGATGAGATAGGGACACTATGGACAATTTTCAGCAATTTGCAGCAATTAAACTACAGAAATAACCACTTTTCCATATAAACAAGGTCTAAAATCATGTTTGGATTGCACTCTGGATACAATCTGTTAAACGTAACTGTTCAAACTAGATGATAGGGACACTATGGACAATTTTCAGCAATTTGCAGCAATTAAATTACAGAAATAACCACTTTTCCATAAACAAGGTCTAAAATCATGTTTGGATTGCACTCTGTTAAACGTAACTGTTCAAACTAGATGAGATAGGGACACTATGGACAATTTTCAGCAATTTGCAGCAATTAAACTACAGAAATAACCACTTTTCCAAATAAACAAGGTCTAAAATCATGTTTGGATTGCACTCTGGATACAATCTGTTAAACGTAACTGTTCAAACTAGATGATAGGGACACTATGGACAATTTTCAGCAATTTGCAGCAATTAAACTACAGAAATAACCACTTTTCCATATAAACAAGGTCTAAAATCATGTTTGGATTGCACTCTGTTAAACGTAACTGTTCAAACTAGATGAGATAGGGACACTATGGACAATTTTCAGAGATTTGCAGCAATTAAACTACAGAAATAACCACTTTTCCATATAAACAAGGTCTAAAATCATGTTTGGATTGCACTCTGTTAAACGTAACTGTTCAAACTAGATGAGATAGGGACACTATGGACAATTTTCAGAGATTTGCAGCAATTAAACTACAGAAATAACCACTTTTCCATATAAACAAGGTCTAAAATCATGTTTGGATTGCACTCTGTTAAACGTAACTGTTCAAACTAGATGAGATAGGGACACTATGGACAATTTTCAGCAATTTGCAGCAATTAAACTACAGAAATAACCACTTTTCCATATAAACAAGGTCTAAAATCATGTTTGGATTGCACTCTGGATACAATCTGTTAAACGTAACTGTTCAAACTAGATGATAGGGACACTATGGACAATTTTCAGCAATTTGCAGCAATTAAACTACAGAAATAACCACTTTTCCATAAACAAGGTCTAAAATCATGTTTGGATTGCACTCTTTAATCATAACTTTTCAAACTAGATGAAAGGGACACTGTGGACAATTTTCAGCAATTTGCAGCAATTAAACTACAGAAATAACCACTTTTCCATAAACAAGGTCTAAAATCATGTTTGGATTGCACTCTGGATACAATCTGTTAAACGTAACTGTTCAAACTAGATGATAGGGACACTATGGACAATTTTCAGCAATTTGCAGCAATTAAACTACAGAAATAATCACTTTTCCATATAAACAAGGTCTAAAATCATGTTTGGATTGCACTCTGTTAAACGGAACTGTTCAAACTAGATGATAGGGACACTATGGACAATTTTCAGCAATTTGCAGCAATTAAACTACAGAAATAACCACTTTTCCATATAAACAAGGTCTAAAATCATGTTTGGATTGCACTCTGGATACAATCTGTTAAACGGAACTGTTCAAACTAGATGATAGGGACACTATGGACAATTTTCAGCAATTTGCAGCAATTAAACTACAGAAATAACCACTTTTCCATATAAACAAGGTCTAAAATCATGTTTGGATTGCACTCTGGATACAATCTGTTAAACGTAACTGTTCAAACTAGATGAGATAGGGACACTATGGACAATTTTCAGCAATTTGCAGCAATTAAACTACAGAAATAACCACTTTTCCATATAAACAAGGTCTAAAATCATGTTTGGATTGCACTCTGTTAAACGTAACTGTTCAAACTAGATGAGATAGGGACACTATGGACAATTTTCAGCAATTAAACTACAGAAATAACCACTTTTCCATATAAACAAGGTCTAAAATCATGTTTGGATTGCACTCTGGATACAATCTGTTAAACGGAACTGTTCAAACTAGATGAGATAGGGACACTATGGACAATTTTCAGCAATTTGCAGCAATTAAACTACAGAAATAACCACTTTTCCAAATAAACAAGGTCTAAAATCATGTTTGGATTGCACTCTGGATACAATCTGTTAAACGTAACTGTTCAAACTAGATGATAGGGACACTATGGACAATTTTCAGCAATTTGCAGCAATTAAACTACAGAAATAACCACTTTTCCATATAAACAAGGTCTAAAATCATGTTTGGATTGCACTCTGTTAAACGTAACTGTTCAAACTAGATGAGATAGGGACACTATGGACAATTTTCAGCAATTTGCAGCAATTAAACTACAGAAATAACCACTTTTCCATATAAACAAGGTCTAAAATCATGTTTGGATTGCACTCTGGATACAATCTGTTAAACGTAACTGTTCAAACTAGATGATAGGGACACTATGGACAATTTTCAGCAATTTGCAGCAATTAAATTACAGAAATAACCACTTTTCCATAAACAAGGTCTAAAATCATGTTTGGATTGCACTCTGTTAAACGTAACTGTTCAAACTAGATGAGATAGGGACACTATGGACAATTTTCAGCAATTTGCAGCAATTAAACTACAGAAATAACCACTTTTCCAAATAAACAAGGTCTAAAATCATGTTTGGATTGCACTCTGGATACAATCTGTTAAACGTAACTGTTCAAACTAGATGATAGGGACACTATGGACAATTTTCAGCAATTTGCAGCAATTAAACTACAGAAATAACCACTTTTCCATATAAACAAGGTCTAAAATCATGTTTGGATTGCACTCTGTTAAACGTAACTGTTCAAACTAGATGAGATAGGGACACTATGGACAATTTTCAGAGATTTGCAGCAATTAAACTACAGAAATAACCACTTTTCCATATAAACAAGGTCTAAAATCATGTTTGGATTGCACTCTGTTAAACGTAACTGTTCAAACTAGATGAGATAGGGACACTATGGACAATTTTCAGAGATTTGCAGCAATTAAACTACAGAAATAACCACTTTTCCATATAAACAAGGTCTAAAATCATGTTTGGATTGCACTCTGTTAAACGTAACTGTTCAAACTAGATGAGATAGGGACACTATGGACAATTTTCAGCAATTTGCAGCAATTAAACTACAGAAATAACCACTTTTCCATATAAACAAGGTCTAAAATCATGTTTGGATTGCACTCTGGATACAATCTGTTAAACGTAACTGTTCAAACTAGATGATAGGGACACTATGGACAATTTTCAGCAATTTGCAGCAATTAAATTACAGAAATAACCACTTTTCCATAAACAAGGTCTAAAATCATGTTTGGATTGCACTCTGTTAAACGTAACTGTTCAAACTAGATGAGATAGGGACACTATGGACAATTTTCAGCAATTTGCAGCAATTAAACTACAGAAATAACCACTTTTCCAAATAAACAAGGTCTAAAATCATGTTTGGATTGCACTCTGGATACAATCTGTTAAACGTAACTGTTCAAACTAGATGATAGGGACACTATGGACAATTTTCAGCAATTTGCAGCAATTAAACTACAGAAATAACCACTTTTCCATATAAACAAGGTCTAAAATCATGTTTGGATTGCACTCTGTTAAACGTAACTGTTCAAACTAGATGAGATAGGGACACTATGGACAATTTTCAGAGATTTGCAGCAATTAAACTACAGAAATAACCACTTTTCCATATAAACAAGGTCTAAAATCATGTTTGGATTGCACTCTGTTAAACGTAACTGTTCAAACTAGATGAGATAGGGACACTATGGACAATTTTCAGAGATTTGCAGCAATTAAACTACAGAAATAACCACTTTTCCATATAAACAAGGTCTAAAATCATGTTTGGATTGCACTCTGTTAAACGTAACTGTTCAAACTAGATGAGATAGGGACACTATGGACAATTTTCAGCAATTTGCAGCAATTAAACTACAGAAATAACCACTTTTCCATATAAACAAGGTCTAAAATCATGTTTGGATTGCACTCTGGATACAATCTGTTAAACGTAACTGTTCAAACTAGATGATAGGGACACTATGGACAATTTTCAGCAATTTGCAGCAATTAAACTACAGAAATAACCACTTTTCCATAAACAAGGTCTAAAATCATGTTTGGATTGCACTCTTTAATCATAACTTTTCAAACTAGATGAAAGGGACACTGTGGACAATTTTCAGCAATTTGCAGCAATTAAACTACAGAAATAACCACTTTTCCATAAACAAGGTCTAAAATCATGTTTGGATTGCACTCTGGATACAATCTGTTAAACGTAACTGTTCAAACTAGATGATAGGGACACTATGGACAATTTTCAGCAATTTGCAGCAATTAAACTACAGAAATAATCACTTTTCCATATAAACAAGGTCTAAAATCATGTTTGGATTGCACTCTGTTAAACGGAACTGTTCAAACTAGATGATAGGGACACTATGGACAATTTTCAGCAATTTGCAGCAATTAAACTACAGAAATAACCACTTTTCCATATAAACAAGGTCTAAAATCATGTTTGGATTGCACTCTGGATACAATCTGTTAAACGGAACTGTTCAAACTAGATGATAGGGACACTATGGACAATTTTCAGCAATTTGCAGCAATTAAACTACAGAAATAACCACTTTTCCATATAAACAAGGTCTAAAATCATGTTTGGATTGCACTCTGGATACAATCTGTTAAACGTAACTGTTCAAACTAGATGAGATAGGGACACTATGGACAATTTTCAGCAATTTGCAGCAATTAAACTACAGAAATAACCACTTTTCCATATAAACAAGGTCTAAAATCATGTTTGGATTGCACTCTGTTAAACGTAACTGTTCAAACTAGATGAGATAGGGACACTATGGACAATTTTCAGCAATTAAACTACAGAAATAACCACTTTTCCATATAAACAAGGTCTAAAATCATGTTTGGATTGCACTCTGGATACAATCTGTTAAACGGAACTGTTCAAACTAGATGAGATAGGGACACTATGGACAATTTTCAGCAATTTGCAGCAATTAAACTACAGAAATAACCACTTTTCCATATAAACAAGGTCTAAAATCATGTTTGGATTGCACTCTGGATACAATCTGTTAAACGGAACTGTTCAAACTAGATGATAGGGACACTATGGACAATTTTCAGCAATTTGCAGCAATTAAACTACAGAAATAACCACTTTTCCATAAACAAGGTCTAAAATCATGTTTGGATTGCACTCTGTTAAACGTAACTGTTCAAACTAGATGATAGGGACACTATGGACAATTTTCAGCAATTTGCAGCAATTAAACTACAGAAATAACCACTTTTCCATATAAACAAGGTCTAAAATCATGTTTGGATTGCACTCTGGATACAATCTGTTAAACGTAACTGTTCAAACTAGATGATAGGGACACTATGGACAATTTTCAGCAATTTGCAGCAATTAAACTACAGAAATAACCACTTTTCCATAAACAAGGTCTAAAATCATGTTTGGATTGCACTCTGTTAAACGTAACTGTTCAAACTAGATGATAGGGACACTATGGACAATTTTCAGCAATTTGCAGCAATTAAACTACAGAAATAACCACTTTTCCATAAACAAGGTCTAAAATCATGTTTGGATTGCACTCTGTTAAACGTAACTGTTCAAACTAGATGAGATAGGGACACTATGGACAATTTTCAGCAATTTGCAGCAATTAAACTACAGAAATAACCACTTTTCCAAATAAACAAGGTCTAAAATCATGTTTGGATTGCACTCTGGATACAATCTGTTAAACGTAACTGTTCAAACTAGATGATAGGGACACTATGGACAATTTTCAGCAATTTGCAGCAATTAAACTACAGAAATAACCACTTTTCCATATAAACAAGGTCTAAAATCATGTTTGGATTGCACTCTGTTAAACGTAACTGTTCAAACTAGATGAGATAGGGACACTATGGACAATTTTCAGAGATTTGCAGCAATTAAACTACAGAAATAACCACTTTTCCATATAAACAAGGTCTAAAATCATGTTTGGATTGCACTCTGTTAAACGTAACTGTTCAAACTAGATGAGATAGGGACACTATGGACAATTTTCAGAGATTTGCAGCAATTAAACTACAGAAATAACCACTTTTCCATATAAACAAGGTCTAAAATCATGTTTGGATTGCACTCTGTTAAACGTAACTGTTCAAACTAGATGAGATAGGGACACTATGGACAATTTTCAGCAATTTGCAGCAATTAAACTACAGAAATAACCACTTTTCCATATAAACAAGGTCTAAAATCATGTTTGGATTGCACTCTGGATACAATCTGTTAAACGTAACTGTTCAAACTAGATGATAGGGACACTATGGACAATTTTCAGCAATTTGCAGCAATTAAATTACAGAAATAACCACTTTTCCATAAACAAGGTCTAAAATCATGTTTGGATTGCACTCTGTTAAACGTAACTGTTCAAACTAGATGAGATAGGGACACTATGGACAATTTTCAGCAATTTGCAGCAATTAAACTACAGAAATAACCACTTTTCCAAATAAACAAGGTCTAAAATCATGTTTGGATTGCACTCTGGATACAATCTGTTAAACGTAACTGTTCAAACTAGATGATAGGGACACTATGGACAATTTTCAGCAATTTGCAGCAATTAAACTACAGAAATAACCACTTTTCCATATAAACAAGGTCTAAAATCATGTTTGGATTGCACTCTGTTAAACGTAACTGTTCAAACTAGATGAGATAGGGACACTATGGACAATTTTCAGAGATTTGCAGCAATTAAACTACAGAAATAACCACTTTTCCATATAAACAAGGTCTAAAATCATGTTTGGATTGCACTCTGTTAAACGTAACTGTTCAAACTAGATGAGATAGGGACACTATGGACAATTTTCAGAGATTTGCAGCAATTAAACTACAGAAATAACCACTTTTCCATATAAACAAGGTCTAAAATCATGTTTGGATTGCACTCTGTTAAACGTAACTGTTCAAACTAGATGAGATAGGGACACTATGGACAATTTTCAGCAATTTGCAGCAATTAAACTACAGAAATAACCACTTTTCCATATAAACAAGGTCTAAAATCATGTTTGGATTGCACTCTGGATACAATCTGTTAAACGTAACTGTTCAAACTAGATGATAGGGACACTATGGACAATTTTCAGCAATTTGCAGCAATTAAACTACAGAAATAACCACTTTTCCATAAACAAGGTCTAAAATCATGTTTGGATTGCACTCTTTAATCATAACTTTTCAAACTAGATGAAAGGGACACTGTGGACAATTTTCAGCAATTTGCAGCAATTAAACTACAGAAATAACCACTTTTCCATAAACAAGGTCTAAAATCATGTTTGGATTGCACTCTGGATACAATCTGTTAAACGTAACTGTTCAAACTAGATGATAGGGACACTATGGACAATTTTCAGCAATTTGCAGCAATTAAACTACAGAAATAATCACTTTTCCATATAAACAAGGTCTAAAATCATGTTTGGATTGCACTCTGTTAAACGTAACTGTTCAAACTAGATGAGATAGGGACACTATGGACAATTTTCAGCAATTTGCAGCAATTAAACTACAGAAATAACCACTTTTCCATATAAACAAGGTCTAAAATCATGTTTGGATTGCACTCTGGATACAATCTGTTAAACGTAACTGTTCAAACTAGATGATAGGGACACTATGGACAATTTTCAGCAATTTGCAGCAATTAAACTACAGAAATAACCACTTTTCCATAAACAAGGTCTAAAATCATGTTTGGATTGCACTCTTTAATCATAACTTTTCAAACTAGATGAAAGGGACACTGTGGACAATTTTCAGCAATTTGCAGCAATTAAACTACAGAAATAACCACTTTTCCATAAACAAGGTCTAAAATCATGTTTGGATTGCACTCTGGATACAATCTGTTAAACGTAACTGTTCAAACTAGATGATAGGGACACTATGGACAATTTTCAGCAATTTGCAGCAATTAAACTACAGAAATAATCACTTTTCCATATAAACAAGGTCTAAAATCATGTTTGGATTGCACTCTGTTAAACGGAACTGTTCAAACTAGATGATAGGGACACTATGGACAATTTTCAGCAATTTGCAGCAATTAAACTACAGAAATAACCACTTTTCCATATAAACAAGGTCTAAAATCATGTTTGGATTGCACTCTGGATACAATCTGTTAAACGGAACTGTTCAAACTAGATGATAGGGACACTATGGACAATTTTCAGCAATTTGCAGCAATTAAACTACAGAAATAACCACTTTTCCATATAAACAAGGTCTAAAATCATGTTTGGATTGCACTCTGGATACAATCTGTTAAACGTAACTGTTCAAACTAGATGAGATAGGGACACTATGGACAATTTTCAGCAATTTGCAGCAATTAAACTACAGAAATAACCACTTTTCCATATAAACAAGGTCTAAAATCATGTTTGGATTGCACTCTGTTAAACGTAACTGTTCAAACTAGATGAGATAGGGACACTATGGACAATTTTCAGCAATTAAACTACAGAAATAACCACTTTTCCATATAAACAAGGTCTAAAATCATGTTTGGATTGCACTCTGGATACAATCTGTTAAACGTAACTGTTCAAACTAGATGAGATAGGGACACTATGGACAATTTTCAGCAATTTGCAGCAATTAAACTACAGAAAGAACCACTTTTCCATATAAACAAGGTCTAAAATCATGTTTGGATTGCACTCTGGATACAATCTGTTAAACGGAACTGTTCAAACTAGATGATAGGGACACTATGGACAATTTTCAGCAATTTGCAGCAATTAAACTACAGAAATAACCACTTTTCCATATAAACAAGGTCTAAAATCATGTTTGGATTGCACTCTGTTAAACGTAACTGTTCAAACTAGATGAGATAGGGACACTATGGACAATTTTCAGCAATTTGCAGCAATTAAACTACAGAAATAACCACTTTTCCATAAACAAGGTCTAAAATCATGTTTGGATTGCACTCTTTAATCATAACTTTTCAAACTAGATGAAAGGGACACTGTGGACAATTTTCAGCATTTTGCAGCAATTAAACTACAGAAATAACCACTTTTCCATAAACAAGGTCTAAAATCATGTTTGGATTGCACTCTGGATACAATCTGTTAAACGTAACTGTTCAAACTAGATGATAGGGACACTATGGACAATTTTCAGCAATTTGCAGCAATTAAACTACAGAAATAACCACTTTTCCATAAACAAGGTCTAAAATCATGTTTGGATTGCACTCTGTTAAACGTAACTGTTCAAACTAGATGATAGGGACACTATGGACAATTTTCAGCAATTTGCAGCAATTAAACTACAGAAATAACCACTTTTCCATATAAACAAGGTCTAAAATCATGTTTGGATTGCACTCTGGATACAATCTGTTAAACGTAACTGTTCAAACTAGATGATAGGGACACTATGGACAATTTTCAGCAATTTGCAGCAATTAAACTACAGAAATAACCACTTTTCCATAAACAAGGTCTAAAATCATGTTTGGATTGCACTCTGGATACAATCTGTTAAACGTAACTGTTCAAACTAGATGATAGGGACACTATGGACAATTTTCAGCAATTTGCAGCAATTAAACTACAGAAATAACCACTTTTCCATAAACAAGGTCTAAAATCATGTTTGGATTGCACTCTGTTAAACGTAACTGTTCAAACTAGATGATAGGGACACTATGGACAATTTTCAGCAATTTGCAGCAATTAAACTACAGAAATAACCACTTTTCCATATAAACAAGGTCTAAAATCATGTTTGGATTGCACTCTGGATACAATCTGTTAAACGTAACTGTTCAAACTAGATGATAGGGACACTATGGACAATTTTCAGCAATTTGCAGCAATTAAACTACAGAAATAACCACTTTTCCATAAACAAGGTCTAAAATCATGTTTGGATTGCACTCTGTTAAACGTAACTGTTCAAACTAGATGAGATAGGGACACTATGGACAATTTTCAGCAATTAAACTACAGAAATAACCACTTTTCCATATAAACAAGGTCTAAAATCATGTTTGGATTGCACTCTGGATACAATCTGTTAAACGTAACTGTTCAAACTAGATGAGATAGGGCCACTATGGACAATTTGCAGCAATTAAACTACAGAAATAACCACTTTTCCATATAAACAAGGTCTAAAATCATGTTTGGATTGCACTCTGGATACAATCTGTTAAACGTAACTGTTCAAACTAGATGAGATAGGGACACTATGGACAATTTTCAGCAATTTGCAGCAATTAAACTACAGAAAGAACCACTTTTCCATATAAACAAGGTCTAAAATCATGTTTGGATTGCACTCTGGATACAATCTGTTAAACGGAACTGTTCAAACTAGATGATAGGGACACTATGGACAATTTTCAGCAATTTGCAGCAATTAAACTACAGAAATAACCACTTTTCCATATAAACAAGGTCTAAAATCATGTTTGGATTGCACTCTGTTAAACGTAACTGTTCAAACTAGATGAGATAGGGACACTATGGACAATTTTCAGCAATTTGCAGCAATTAAACTACAGAAATAACCACTTTTCCATAAACAAGGTCTAAAATCATGTTTGGATTGCACTCTTTCATCATAACTTTTCAAACTAGATGAAAGGGACACTGTGGACAATTTTCAGCATTTTGCAGCAATTAAACTACAGAAATAACCACTTTTCCATAAACAAGGTCTAAAATCATGTTTGGATTGCACTCTGGATACAATCTGTTAAACGTAACTGTTCAAACTAGATGATAGGGACACTATGGACAATTTTCAGCAATTTGCAGCAATTAAACTACAGAAATAACCACTTTTCCATAAACAAGGTCTAAAATCATGTTTGGATTGCACTCTGTTAAACGTAACTGTTCAAACTAGATGATAGGGACACTATGGACAATTTTCAGCAATTTGCAGCAATTAAACTACAGAAATAACCACTTTTCCATATAAACAAGGTCTAAAATCATGTTTGGATTGCACTCTGGATACAATCTGTTAAACGTAACTGTTCAAACTAGATGATAGGGACACTATGGACAATTTTCAGCAATTTGCAGCAATTAAACTACAGAAATAACCACTTTTCCATAAACAAGGTCTAAAATCATGTTTGGATTGCACTCTGTTAAACGTAACTGTTCAAACTAGATGATAGGGACACTATGGACAATTTTCAGCAATTTGCAGCAATTAAACTACAGAAATAACCACTTTTCCATATAAACAAGGTCTAAAATCATGTTTGGATTGCACTCTGGATACAATCTGTTAAACGTAACTGTTCAAACTAGATGATAGGGACACTATGGACAATTTTCAGCAATTTGCAGCAATTAAACTACAGAAATAACCACTTTTCCAAATAAACAAGGTCTAAAATCATGTTTGGATTGCACTCTGGATACAATCTGTTAAACGTAACTGTTCAAACTAGATGATAGGGACACTATGGACAATTTTCAGCAATTTGCAGCAATTAAACTACAGAAATAACCACTTTTCCATATAAACAAGGTCTAAAATCATGTTTGGATTGCACTCTGTTAAACGTAACTGTTCAAACTAGATGATAGGGACACTATGGACAATTTTCAGCAATTTGCAGCAATTAAACTACAGAAATAACCACTTTTCCATATAAACAAGGTCTAAAATCATGTTTGGATTGCACTCTGTTAAACGTAACTGTTCAAACTAGATGAGATAGGGACACTATGGACAATTTTCAGCAATTTGCAGCAATTAAACTACAGAAATAACCACTTTTCCAAATAAACAAGGTCTAAAATCATGTTTGGATTGCACTCTGGATACAATCTGTTAAACGTAACTGTTCAAACTAGATGATAGGGACACTATGGACAATTTTCAGCAATTTGCAGCAATTAAACTACAGAAATAACCACTTTTCCATATAAACAAGGTCTAAAATCATGTTTGGATTGCACTCTGTTAAACGTAACTGTTCAAACTAGATGAGATAGGGACACTATGGACAATTTTCAGAGATTTGCAGCAATTAAACTACAGAAATAACCACTTTTCCATATAAACAAGGTCTAAAATCATGTTTGGATTGCACTCTGTTAAACGTAACTGTTCAAACTAGATGAGATAGGGACACTATGGACAATTTTCAGAGATTTGCAGCAATTAAACTACAGAAATAACCACTTTTCCATATAAACAAGGTCTAAAATCATGTTTGGATTGCACTCTGTTAAACGTAACTGTTCAAACTAGATGAGATAGGGACACTATGGACAATTTTCAGCAATTTGCAGCAATTAAACTACAGAAATAACCACTTTTCCATATAAACAAGGTCTAAAATCATGTTTGGATTGCACTCTGGATACAATCTGTTAAACGTAACTGTTCAAACTAGATGATAGGGACACTATGGACAATTTGCAGCAATTTGCAGCAATTAAACTACAGAAATAACCACTTTTCCATAAACAAGGTCTAAAATCATGTTTGGATTGCACTCTTTAATCATAACTTTTCAAACTAGATGAAAGGGACACTGTGGACAATTTTCAGCAATTTGCAGCAATTAAACTACAGAAATAACCACTTTTCCAAAAACAAGGTCTAAAATCATGTTTGGATTGCACTCTGGATACAATCTGTTAAACGTAACTGTTCAAACTAGATGATAGGGACACTATGGACAATTTTCAGCAATTTGCAGCAATTAAACTACAGAAATAATCACTTTTCCATATAAACAAGGTCTAAAATCATGTTTGGATTGCACTCTGTTAAACGGAACTGTTCAAACTAGATGATAGGGACACTATGGACAATTTTCAGCAATTTGCAGCAATTAAACTACAGAAATAACCACTTTTCCATATAAACAAGGTCTAAAATCATGTTTGGATTGCACTCTGGATACAATCTGTTAAACGGAACTGTTCAAACTAGATGATAGGGACACTATGGACAATTTTCAGCAATTTGCAGCAATTAAACTACAGAAATAACCACTTTTCCATATAAACAAGGTCTAAAATCATGTTTGGATTGCACTCTGGATACAATCTGTTAAACGTAACTGTTCAAACTAGATGAGATAGGGACACTATGGACAATTTTCAGCAATTTGCAGCAATTAAACTACAGAAATAACCACTTTTCCATATAAACAAGGTCTAAAATCATGTTTGGATTGCACTCTGTTAAACGTAACTGTTCAAACTAGATGAGATAGGGACACTATGGACAATTTTCAGCAATTTGCAGCAATTAAACTACAGAAATAACCACTTTTCCATAAACAAGGTCTAAAATCATGTTTGGATTGCACTCTTTAATCATAACTTTTCAAACTAGATGAAAGGGACACTGTGGACAATTTTCAGCATTTTGCAGCAATTACACTACAGAAATAACCACTTTTCCATAAACAAGGTCTAAAATCATGTTTGGATTGCACTCTGGATACAATCTGTTAAACGTAACTGTTCAAACTAGATGATAGGGACACTATGGACAATTTTCAGCAATTTGCAGCAATTAAACTACAGAAATAACCACTTTTCCATATAAACAAGGTCTAAAATCATGTTTGGATTGCACTCTGGATACAATCTGTTAAACGTAACTGTTCAAACTAGATGATAGGGACACTATGGACAATTTTCAGCAATTTGCAGCAATTAAACTACAGAAATAACCACTTTTCCATAAACAAGGTCTAAAATCATGTTTGGATTGCACTCTGTTAAACGTAACTGTTCAAACTAGATGATAGGGACACTATGGACAATTTTCAGCAATTTGCAGCAATTAAACTACAGAAATAACCACTTTTCCATATAAACAAGGTCTAAAATCATGTTTGGATTGCACTCTGGATACAATCTGTTAAACGTAACTGTTCAAACTAGATGAGATAGGGCCACTATGGACAATTTGCAGCAATTAAACTACAGAAATAACCACTTTTCCATATAAACAAGGTCTAAAATCATGTTTGGATTGCACTCTGGATACAATCTGTTAAACGTAACTGTTCAAACTAGATGAGATAGGGACACTATGGACAATTTTCAGCAATTTGCAGCAATTAAACTACAGAAAGAACCACTTTTCCATATAAACAAGGTCTAAAATCATGTTTGAATTGCACTCTGGATACAATCTGTTAAACGGAACTGTTCAAACTAGATGATAGGGACACTATGGACAATTTTCAGCAATTTGCAGCAATTAAACTACAGAAATAACCACTTTTCCATATAAACAAGGTCTAAAATCATGTTTGGATTGCACTCTGTTAAACGTAACTGTTCAAACTAGATGAGATAGGGACACTATGGACAATTTTCAGCAATTTGCAGCAATTAAACCACAGAAATAACCACTTTTCCATAAACAAGGTCTAAAATCATGTTTGGATTGCACTCTTTAATCATAACTTTTCAAACTAGATGAAAGGGACACTGTGGACAATTTTCAGCATTTTGCAGCAATTAAACTACAGAAATAACCACTTTTCCATAAACAAGGTCTAAAATCATGTTTGGATTGCACTCTGGATACAATCTGTTAAACGTAACTGTTCAAACTAGATGATAGGGACACTATGGACAATTTTCAGCAATTTGCAGCAATTAAACTACAGAAATAACCACTTTTCCATAAACAAGGTCTAAAATCATGTTTGGATTGCACTCTGTTAAACGTAACTGTTCAAACTAGATGATAGGGACACTATGGACAATTTTCAGCAATTTGCAGCAATTAAACTACAGAAATAACCACTTTTCCATATAAACAAGGTCTAAAATCATGTTTGGATTGCACTCTGGATACAATCTGTTAAACGTAACTGTTCAAACTAGATGATAGGGACACTATGGACAATTTTCAGCAATTTGCAGCAATTAAACTACAGAAATAACCACTTTTCCATAAACAAGGTCTAAAATCATGTTTGGATTGCACTCTGTTAAACGTAACTGTTCAAACTAGATGATAGGGACACTATGGACAATTTTCAGCAATTTGCAGCAATTAAACTACAGAAATAACCACTTTTCCATAAACAAGGTCTAAAATCATGTTTGGATTGCACTCTGTTAAACGTAACTGTTCAAACTAGATGATAGGTACACTATGGACAATTTTCAGCAATTTGCAGCAATTAAACTACAGAAATAACCACTTTTCCATATAAACAAGGTCTAAAATCATGTTTGGATTGCACTCTGGATACAATCTGTTAAACGTAACTGTTCAAACTAGATGATAGGGACACTATGGACAATTTTCAGCAATTTGCAGCAATTAAACTACAGAAATAACCACTTTTCCATAAACAAGGTCTAAAATCATGTTTGGATTGCACTCTGTTAAACGTAACTGTTCAAACTAGATGAGATAGGGACACTATGGACAATTTTCAGCAATTTGCAGCAATTAAACTACAGATATAACCACTTTTCCAAATAAACAAGGTCTAAAATCATGTTTGGATTGCACTCTGGATACAATCTGTTAAACGTAACTGTTCAAACTAGATGATAGGGACACTATG
The DNA here is from genome assembly GCF_057628025.1 of Oncorhynchus mykiss. Lineage (NCBI taxonomy): Eukaryota > Metazoa > Chordata > Actinopteri > Salmoniformes > Salmonidae > Oncorhynchus > Oncorhynchus mykiss. The sequence goes on from NC_143046.1 coordinate 45,769,676, forward strand.
GACAATTTTCAGCAATTTGCAGCAATTAAACTACAGAAATAACCACTTTTCCATATAAACAAGGTCTAAAATCATGTTTGGATTGCACTCTGTTAAACGTAACTGTTCAAACTAGATGAGATAGGGACACTATGGACAATTTTCAGAGATTTGCAGCAATTAAACTACAGAAATAACCACTTTTCCATATAAACAAGGTCTAAAATCATGTTTGGATTGCACTCTGTTAAACGTAACTGTTCAAACTAGATGAGATAGGGACACTATGGACAATTTTCAGAGATTTGCAGCAATTAAACTACAGAAATAACCACTTTTCCATATAAACAAGGTCTAAAATCATGTTTGGATTGCACTCTGTTAAACGTAACTGTTCAAACTAGATGAGATAGGGACACTATGGACAATTTTCAGCAATTTGCAGCAATTAAACTACAGAAATAACCACTTTTCCATATAAACAAGGTCTAAAATCATGTTTGGATTGCACTCTGGATACAATCTGTTAAACGTAACTGTTCAAACTAGATGATAGGGACACTATGGACAATTTTCAGCAATTTGCAGCAATTAAACTACAGAAATAACCACTTTTCCATAAACAAGGTCTAAAATCATGTTTGGATTGCACTCTTTAATCATAACTTTTCAAACTAGATGAAAGGGACACTGTGGACAATTTTCAGCATTTTGCAGCAATTAAACTACAGAAATAACCACTTTTCCATAAACAAGGTCTAAAATCATGTTTGGATTGCACTCTGGATACAATCTGTTAAACGTAACTGTTCAAACTAGATGATAGGGACACTATGGACAATTTTCAGCAATTTGCAGCAATTAAACTACAGAAATAACCACTTTTCCATAAACAAGGTCTAAAATCATGTTTGGATTGCACTCTGTTAAACGTAACTGTTCAAACTAGATGATAGGGCCACTATGGACAATTTTCAGCAATTTGCAGCAATTAAACTACAGAAATAACCACTTTTCCATATAAACAAGGTCTAAAATCATGTTTGGATTGCACTCTGGATACAATCTGTTAAACGTAACTGTTCAAACTAGATGATAGGGACACTATGGACAATTTTCAGCAATTTGCAGCAATTAAACTACAGAAATAACCACTTTTCCATAAACAAGGTCTAAAATCATGTTTGGATTGCACTCTGTTAAACGTAACTGTTCAAACTAGATGATAGGGACACTATGGACAATTTTCAGCAATTTGCAGCAATTAAACTACAGAAATAACCACTTTTCCATAAACAAGGTCTAAAATCATGTTTGGATTGCACTCTGTTAAACGTAACTGTTCAAACTAGATGATAGGGACACTATGGACAATTTTCAGCAATTTGCAGCAATTAAACTACAGAAATAACCACTTTTCCATATAAACAAGGTCTAAAATCATGTTTGGATTGCACTCTGGATACAATCTGTTAAACGTAACTGTTCAAACTAGATGATAGGGACACTATGGACAATTTTCAGCAATTTGCAGCAATTAAACTACAGAAATAACCACTTTTCCATAAACAAGGTCTAAAATCATGTTTGGATTGCACTCTGTTAAACGTAACTGTTCAAACTAGATGATAGGGACACTATGGACAATTTTCAGCAATTTGCAGCAATTAAACTACAGAAATAACCACTTTTCCATAAACAAGGTCTAAAATCATGTTTGGATTGCACTCTGTTAAACGTAACTGTTCAAACTAGATGATAGGTACACTATGGACAATTTTCAGCAATTTGCAGCAATTAAACTACAGAAATAACCACTTTTCCATATAAACAAGGTCTAAAATCATGTTTGGATTGCACTCTGGATACAATCTGTTAAACGTAACTGTTCAAACTAGATGATAGGGACACTATGGACAATTTTCAGCAATTTGCAGCAATTAAACTACAGAAATAACCACTTTTCCATATAAACAAGGTCTAAAATCATGTTTGGATTGCACTCTGGATACAATCTGTTAAACGTAACTGTTCAAACTAGATGATAGGGACACTATGGACAATTTTCAGCAATTTGCAGCAATTAAACTACAGAAATAACCACTTTTCCAAATAAACAAGGTCTAAAATCATGTTTGGATTGCACTCTGGATACAATCTGTTAAACGTAACTGTTCAAACTAGATGATAGGGACACTATGGACAATTTTCAGCAATTTGCAGCAATTAAACTACAGAAATAACCACTTTTCCATATAAACAAGGTCTAAAATCATGTTTGGATTGCACTCTGTTAAACGTAACTGTTCAAACTAGATGAGATAGGGACACTATGGACAATTTTCAGAGATTTGCAGCAATTAAACTACAGAAATAACCACTTTTCCATATAAACAAGGTCTAAAATCATGTTTGGATTGCACTCTGTTAAACGTAACTGTTCAAACTAGATGAGATAGGGACACTATGGACAATTTTCAGAGATTTGCAGCAATTAAACTACAGAAATAACCACTTTTCCATATAAACAAGGTCTAAAATCATGTTTGGATTGCACTCTGTTAAACGTAACTGTTCAAACTAGATGAGATAGGGACACTATGGACAATTTTCAGCAATTTGCAGCAATTAAACTACAGAAATAACCACTTTTCCATATAAACAAGGTCTAAAATCATGTTTGGATTGCACTCTGGATACAATCTGTTAAACGTAACTGTTCAAACTAGATGATAGGGACACTATGGACAATTTTCAGCAATTTGCAGCAATTAAACTACAGAAATAACCACTTTTCCATAAACAAGGTCTAAAATCATGTTTGGATTGCACTCTTTAATCATAACTTTTCAAACTAGATGAAAGGGACACTGTGGACAATTTTCAGCAATTTGCAGCAATTAAACTACAGAAATAACCACTTTTCCATAAACAAGGTCTAAAATCATGTTTGGATTGCACTCTGGATACAATCTGTTAAACGTAACTGTTCAAACTAGATGATAGGGACACTATGGACAATTTTCAGCAATTTGCAGCAATTAAACTACAGAAATAATCACTTTTCCATATAAACAAGGTCTAAAATCATGTTTGGATTGCACTCTGTTAAACGGAACTGTTCAAACTAGATGATAGGGACACTATGGACAATTTTCAGCAATTTGCAGCAATTAAACTACAGAAATAACCACTTTTCCATATAAACAAGGTCTAAAATCATGTTTGGATTGCACTCTGGATACAATCTGTTAAACGTAACTGTTCAAACTAGATGATAGGGACACAATGGACAATTTTCAGCAATTTGCAGCAATTAAACTACAGAAAGAACCACTTTTCCATATAAACAAGGTCTAAAATCATGTTTGGATTGCACTCTGGATACAATCTGTTAAACGGAACTGTTCAAACTAGATGATAGGGACACTATGGACAATTTTCAGCAATTTGCAGCAATTAAACTACAGAAATAACCACTTTTCCATATAAACAAGGTCTAAAATCATGTTTGGATTGCACTCTGTTAAACGTAACTGTTCAAACTAGATGAGATAGGGACACTATGGACAATTTTCAGCAATTTGCAGCAATTAAACTACAGAAATAACCACTTTTCCATAAACAAGGTCTAAAATCATGTTTGGATTGCACTCTTTAATCATAACTTTTCAAACTAGATGAAAGGGACACTGTGGACAATTTTCAGCATTTTGCAGCAATTAAACTACAGAAATAACCACTTTTCCATAAACAAGGTCTAAAATCATGTTTGGATTGCACTCTGGATACAATCTGTTAAACGTAACTGTTCAAACTAGATGATAGGGACACTATGGACAATTTTCAGCAATTTGCAGCAATTAAACTACAGAAATAACCACTTTTCCATAAACAAGGTCTAAAATCATGTTTGGATTGCACTCTGTTAAACGTAACTGTTCAAACTAGATGATAGGGACACTATGGACAATTTTCAGCAATTTGCAGCAATTAAACTACAGAAATAACCACTTTTCCATATAAACAAGGTCTAAAATCATGTTTGGATTGCACTCTGGATACAATCTGTTAAATGTAACTGTTCAAACTAGATGATAGGGACACTATGGACAATTTTCAGCAATTTGCAGCAATTAAACTACAGAAATAACCACTTTTCCATAAACAAGGTCTAAAATCATGTTTGGATTGCACTCTGTTAAACGTAACTGTTCAAACTAGATGATAGGGACACTATGGACAATTTTCAGCAATTTGCAGCAATTAAACTACAGAAATAACCACTTTTCCATATAAACAAGGTCTAAAATCATGTTTGGATTGCACTCTGGATACAATCTGTTAAACGTAACTGTTCAAACTAGATGATAGGGACACTATGGACAATTTTCAGCAATTTGCAGCAATTAAACTACAGAAATAACCACTTTTCCAAATAAACAAGGTCTAAAATCATGTTTGGATTGCACTCTGGATACAATCTGTTAAACGTAACTGTTCAAACTAGATGATAGGGACACTATGGACAATTTTCAGCAATTTGCAGCAATTAAACTACAGAAATAACCACTTTTCCAAATAAACAAGGTCTAAAATCATGTTTGGATTGCACTCTGGATACAATCTGTTAAACGTAACTGTTCAAACTAGATGATAGGGACACTATGGACAATTTTCAGCAATTTGCAGCAATTAAACTACAGAAATAACCACTTTTCCATATAAACAAGGTCTAAAATCATGTTTGGATTGCACTCTGTTAAACGTAACTGTTCAAACTAGATGAGATAGGGACACTATGGACAATTTTCAGAGATTTGCAGCAATTAAACTACAGAAATAACCACTTTTCCATATAAACAAGGTCTAAAATCATGTTTGGATTGCACTCTGTTAAACGTAACTGTTCAAACTAGATGAGATAGGGACACTATGGACAATTTTCAGAGATTTGCAGCAATTAAACTACAGAAATAACCACTTTTCCATATAAACAAGGTCTAAAATCATGTTTGGATTGCACTCTGTTAAACGTAACTGTTCAAACTAGATGAGATAGGGACACTATGGACAATTTTCAGCAATTTGCAGCAATTAAACTACAGAAATAACCACTTTTCCATATAAACAAGGTCTAAAATCATGTTTGGATTGCACTCTGGATACAATCTGTTAAACGTAACTGTTCAAACTAGATGATAGGGACACTATGGACAATTTTCAGCAATTTGCAGCAATTAAACTACAGAAATAACCACTTTTCCATAAACAAGGTCTAAAATCATGTTTGGATTGCACTCTGTTAAACGTAACTGTTCAAACTAGATGAGATAGGGACACTATGGACAATTTTCAGAGATTTGCAGCAATTAAACTACAGAAATAACCACTTTTCCATATAAACAAGGTCTAAAATCATGTTTGGATTTCACTCTGTTAAACATAAGTGTTCAAACTAGATGAGATAGGGACACTATGGACAATTTTCAGCAATTTGCAGCAATTAAACTACAGAAATAACCACTTTTCCATATAAACAAGGTCTAAAATCATGTTTGGATTGCACTCTGGATACAATCTGTTAAACGTAACTGTTCAAACTAGATGATAGGGACACTATGGACAATTTTCAGCAATTTGCAGCAATTAAACTACAGAAATAACCACTTTTCCATAAACAAGGTCTAAAATCATGTTTGGATTGCACTCTTTAATCATAACTTTTCAAACTAGATGAAAGGGACACTGTGGACAATTTTCAGCAATTTGCAGCAATTAAACTACAGAATTAACCACTTTTCCATAAACAAGGTCTAAAATCATGTTTGGATTGCACTCTGGATACAATCTGTTAAACGTAACTGTTCAAACTAGATGATAGGGACACTATGGACAATTTTCAGCAATTTGCAGCAATTAAACTACAGAAATAATCACTTTTCCATATAAACAAGGTCTAAAATCATGTTTGGATTGCACTCTGTTAAACGGAACTGTTCAAACTAGATGATAGGGACACTATGGACAATTTTCAGCAATTTGCAGCAATTAAACTACAGAAATAACCACTTTTCCATATAAACAAGGTCTAAAATCATGTTTGGATTGCACTCTGGATACAATCTGTTAAACGGAACTGTTCAAACTAGATGATAGGGACACTATGGACAATTTTCAGCAATTTGCAGCAATTAAACTACAGAAATAACCACTTTTCCATATAAACAAGGTCTAAAATCATGTTTGGATTGCACTCTGGACACAATCTGTTAAACGGAACTGTTCAAACTAGATGATAGGGACACTATGGACAATTTTCAGCAATTTGCAGCAATTAAACTACAGAAATAACCACTTTTCCATATAAACAAGGTCTAAAATCATGTTTGGATTGCACTCTGTTAAACGTAACTGTTCAAACTAGATGATAGGGACACTATGGACAATTTTCAGCAATTTGCAGCAATTAAACTACAGAAATAACCACTTTTCCATATAAACAAGGTCTAAAATCATGTTTGGATTGCACTCTGGACACAATCTGTTAAACGGAACTGTTCAAACTAGATGATAGGGACACTATGGACAATTTTCAGCAATTTGCAGCAATTAAACTACAGAAATAATCACTTTTCCATATAAACAAGGTCTAAAATCATGTTTGGATTGCACTCTGTTAAACGGAACTGTTCAAACTAGATGATAGGGACACTATGGACAATTTTCAGCAATTTGCAGCAATTAAACTACAGAAATAACCACTTTTCCATATAAACAAGGTCTAAAATCATGTTTGGATTGCACTCTGGATACAATCTGTTAAACGGAACTGTTCAAACTAGATGATAGGGACACTATGGACAATTTTCAGCAATTTGCAGCAATTAAACTACAGAAATAACCACTTTTCCATATAAACAAGGTCTAAAATCATGTTTGGATTGCACTCTGGACACAATCTGTTAAACGGAACTGTTCAAACTAGATGATAGGGACACTATGGACAATTTTCAGCAATTTGCAGCAATTAAACTACAGAAATAACCACTTTTCCATATAAACAAGGTCTAAAATCATGTTTGGATTGCACTCTGTTAAACGTAACTGTTCAAACTAGATGAGATAGGGACACTATGGACAATTTTCAGCAATTAAACTACAGAAATAACCACTTTTCCATATAAACAAGGTCTAAAATCATGTTTGGATTGCACTCTGGATACAATCTGTTAAACGTAACTGTTCAAACTAGATGAGATAGGGACACTATGGACAATTTTCAGCAATTTGCAGCAATTAAACTACAGAAAGAACCACTTTTCCATATAAACAAGGTCTAAAATCATGTTTGGATTGCACTCTGGATACAATCTGTTAAACGGAACTGTTCAAACTAGATGATAGGGACACTATGGACAATTTTCAGCAATTTGCAGCAATTAAACTACAGAAATAACCACTTTTCCATAAACAAGGTCTAAAATCATGTTTGGATTGCACTCTGTTAAACGTAACTGTTCAAACTAGATGATAGGGACACTATGGACAATTTTCAGCAATTTGCAGCAATTAAACTACAGAAATAACCACTTTTCCATATAAACAAGGTCTAAAATCATGTTTGGATTGCACTCTGGATACAATCTGTTAAACGTAACTGTTCAAACTAGATGATAGGGACACTATGGACAATTTTCAGCAATTTGCAGCAATTAAACTACAGAAATAACCACTTTTCCATAAACAAGGTCTAAAATCATGTTTGGATTGCACTCTGTTAAACGTAACTGTTCAAACTAGATGAGATAGGGACACTATGGACAATTTTCAGCAATTTGCAGCAATTAAACTACAGAAATAACCACTTTTCCAAATAAACAAGGTCTAAAATCATGTTTGGATTGCACTCTGGATACAATCTGTTAAACGTAACTGTTCAAACTAGATGATAGGGACACTATGGACAATTTTCAGCAATTTGCAGCAATTAAACTACAGAAATAACCACTTTTCCATATAAACAAGGTCTAAAATCATGTTTGGATTGCACTCTGTTAAACGTAACTGTTCAAACTAGATGAGATAGGGACACTATGGACAATTTTCAGAGATTCGCAGCAATTAAACTACAGAAATAACCACTTTTCCATATAAACAAGGTCTAAAATCATGTTTGGATTGCACTCTGTTAAACGTAACTGTTCAAACTAGATGAGATAGGGACACTATGGACAATTTTCAGAGATTTGCAGCAATTAAACTACAGAAATAACCACTTTTCCATATAAACAAGGTCTAAAATCATGTTTGGATTGCACTCTGTTAAACGTAACTGTTCAAACTAGATGAGATAGGGACACTATGGACAATTTTCAGCAATTTGCAGCAATTAAACTACAGAAATAACCACTTTTCCATATAAACAAGGTCTAAAATCATGTTTGGATTGCACTCTGGATACAATCTGTTAAACGTAACTGTTCAAACTAGATGATAGGGACACTATGGACAATTTTCAGCAATTTGCAGCAATTAAACTACAGAAATAACCACTTTTCCATAAACAAGGTCTAAAATCATGTTTGGATTGCACTCTGTTAAACGTAACTGTTCAAACTAGATGAGATAGGGACACTATGGACAATTTTCAGCAATTAAACTACAGAAATAACCACTTTTCCATATAAACAAGGTCTAAAATCATGTTTGGATTGCACTCTGGATACAATCTGTTAAACGTAACTGTTCAAACTAGATGAGATAGGGACACTATGGACAATTTTCAGCAATTTGCAGCAATTAAACTACAGAAAGAACCACTTTTCCATATAAACAAGGTCTAAAATCATGTTTGGATTGCACTCTGGATACAATCTGTTAAACGGAACTGTTCAAACTAGATGATAGGGACACTATGGACAATTTTCAGCAATTTGCAGCAATTAAACTACAGAAATAACCACTTTTCCATAAACAAGGTCTAAAATCATGTTTGGATTGCACTCTGTTAAACGTAACTGTTCAAACTAGATGATAGGGACACTATGGACAATTTTCAGCAATTTGCAGCAATTAAACTACAGAAATAACCACTTTTCCATATAAACAAGGTCTAAAATCATGTTTGGATTGCACTCTGGATACAATCTGTTAAACGTAACTGTTCAAACTAGATGATAGGGACACTATGGACAATTTTCAGCAATTTGCAGCAATTAAACTACAGAAATAACCACTTTTCCATAAACAAGGTCTAAAATCATGTTTGGATTGCACTCTGTTAAACGTAACTGTTCAAACTAGATGAGATAGGGACACTATGGACAATTTTCAGCAATTTGCAGCAATTAAACTACAGAAATAACCACTTTTCCAAATAAACAAGGTCTAAAATCATGTTTGGATTGCACTCTGGATACAATCTGTTAAACGTAACTGTTCAAACTAGATGATAGGGACACTATGGACAATTTTCAGCAATTTGCAGCAATTAAACTACAGAAATAACCACTTTTCCATATAAACAAGGTCTAAAATCATGTTTGGATTGCACTCTGTTAAACGTAACTGTTCAAACTAGATGAGATAGGGACACTATGGACAATTTTCAGAGATTCGCAGCAATTAAACTACAGAAATAACCACTTTTCCATATAAACAAGGTCTAAAATCATGTTTGGATTGCACTCTGTTAAACGTAACTGTTCAAACTAGATGAGATAGGGACACTATGGACAATTTTCAGAGATTTGCAGCAATTAAACTACAGAAATAACCACTTTTCCATATAAACAAGGTCTAAAATCATGTTTGGATTGCACTCTGTTAAACGTAACTGTTCAAACTAGATGAGATAGGGACACTATGGACAATTTTCAGCAATTTGCAGCAATTAAACTACAGAAATAACCACTTTTCCATATAAACAAGGTCTAAAATCATGTTTGGATTGCACTCTGGATACAATCTGTTAAACGTAACTGTTCAAACTAGATGATAGGGACACTATGGACAATTTTCAGCAATTTGCAGCAATTAAACTACAGAAATAACCACTTTTCCATAAACAAGGTCTAAAATCATGTTTGGATTGCACTCTGTTAAACGTAACTGTTCAAACTAGATGAGATAGGGACACTATGGACAATTTTCAGCAATTAAACTACAGAAATAACCACTTTTCCATATAAACAAGGTCTAAAATCATGTTTGGATTGCACTCTGGATACAATCTGTTAAACGTAACTGTTCAAACTAGATGAGATAGGGACACTATGGACAATTTTCAGCAATTTGCAGCAATTAAACTACAGAAAGAACCACTTTTCCATATAAACAAGGTCTAAAATCATGTTTGGATTGCACTCTGGATACAATCTGTTAAACGGAACTGTTCAAACTAGATGATAGGGACACTATGGACAATTTTCAGCAATTTGCAGCAATTAAACTACAGAAATAACCACTTTTCCATAAACAAGGTCTAAAATCATGTTTGGATTGCACTCTGTTAAACGTAACTGTTCAAACTAGATGATAGGGACACTATGGACAATTTTCAGCAATTTGCAGCAATTAAACTACAGAAATAACCACTTTTCCATATAAACAAGGTCTAAAATCATGTTTGGATTGCACTCTGGATACAATCTGTTAAACGTAACTGTTCAAACTAGATGATAGGGACACTATGGACAATTTTCAGCAATTTGCAGCAATTAAACTACAGAAATAACCACTTTTCCATAAACAAGGTCTAAAATCATGTTTGGATTGCACTCTGTTAAACGTAACTGTTCAAACTAGATGAGATAGGGACACTATGGACAATTTTCAGCAATTTGCAGCAATTAAACTACAGAAATAACCACTTTTCCAAATAAACAAGGTCTAAAATCATGTTTGGATTGCACTCTGGATACAATCTGTTAAACGTAACTGTTCAAACTAGATGATAGGGACACTATGGACAATTTTCAGCAATTTGCAGCAATTAAACTACAGAAATAACCACTTTTCCATATAAACAAGGTCTAAAATCATGTTTGGATTGCACTCTGTTAAACGTAACTGTTCAAACTAGATGAGATAGGGACACTATGGACAATTTTCAGAGATTTGCAGCAATTAAACTACAGAAATAACCACTTTTCCATATAAACAAGGTCTAAAATCATGTTTGGATTGCACTCTGTTAAACGTAACTGTTCAAACTAGATGAGATAGGGACACTATGGACAATTTTCAGAGATTTGCAGCAATTAAACTACAGAAATAACCACTTTTCCATATAAACAAGGTCTAAAATCATGTTTGGATTGCACTCTGTTAAACGTAACTGTTCAAACTAGATGAGATAGGGACACTATGGACAATTTTCAGCAATTTGCAGCAATTAAACTACAGAAATAACCACTTTTCCATATAAACAAGGTCTAAAATCATGTTTGGATTGCACTCTGGATACAATCTGTTAAACGTAACTTTTCAAACTAGATGATAGGGACACTATGGACAATTTTCAGCAATTTGCAGCAATTAAACTACAGAAATAACCACTTTTCCATAAACAAGGTCTAAAATCATGTTTGGATTGCACTCTTTAATCATAACTTTTCAAACTAGATGAAAGGGACACTGTGGACAATTTTCAGCAATTTGCAGCAATTAAACTACAGAAATAACCACTTTTCCATAAACAAGGTCTAAAATCATGTTTGGATTGCACTCTGGATACAATCTGTTAAACGTAACTGTTCAAACTAGATGATAGGGACACTATGGACAATTTTCAGCAATTTGCAGCAATTAAACTACAGAAATAATCACTTTTCCATATAAACAAGGTCTAAAATCATGTTTGGATTGCACTCTGTTAAACGGAACTGTTCAAACTAGATGATAGGGACACTATGGACAATTTTCAGCAATTTGCAGCAATTAAACTACAGAAATAACCACTTTTCCATATAAACAAGGTCTAAAATCATGTTTGGATTGCACTCTGGATACAATCTGTTAAACGGAACTGTTCAAACTAGATGATAGGGACACTATGGACAATTTTCAGCAATTTGCAGCAATTAAACTACAGAAATAACCACTTTTCCATATAAACAAGGTCTAAAATCATGTTTGGATTGCACTCTGGATACAATCTGTTAAACGTAACTGTTCAAACTAGATGAGATAGGGACACTATGGACAATTTTCAGCAATTTGCAGCAATTAAACTACAGAAATAACCACTTTTCCATATAAACAAGGTCTAAAATCATGTTTGGATTGCACTCTGTTAAACGTAACTGTTCAAACTAGATGAGATAGGGACACTATGGACAATTTTCAGCAATTTGCAGCAATTAAACTACAGAAATAACCACTTTTCCATAAACAAGGTCTAAAATCATGTTTGGATTGCACTCTTTAATCATAACTTTTCAAACTAGATGAAAGGGACACTGTGGACAATTTTCCGCATTTTGCAGCAATTAAACTACAGAAATAACCACTTTTCCATAAACAAGGTCTAAAATCATGTTTGGATTGCACTCTGGATACAATCTGTTAAACGTAACTGTTCAAACTAGATGATAGGGACACTATGGACAATTTTCAGCAATTTGCAGCAATTAAACTACAGAAATAACCACTTTTCCATATAAACAAGGTCTAAAATCATGTTTGGATTGCACTCTGGATACAATCTGTTAAACGTAACTGTTCAAACTAGATGATAGGGACACTATGGACAATTTTCAGCAATTTGCAGCAATTAAACTACAGAAATAACCACTTTTCCATAAACAAGGTCTAAAATCATGTTTGGATTGCACTCTGTTAAACGTAACTGTTCAAACTAGATGATAGGGACACTATGGACAATTTTCAGCAATTTGCAGCAATTAAACTACAGAAATAACCACTTTTCCAAATAAACAAGGTCTAAAATCATGTTTGGATTGCACTCTGGATACAATCTGTTAAACGTAACTGTTCAAACTACTTGACAGGGACACTATGGACAATTTTCAGCAATTTGCAGCAATTAAACTACAGAAATAACCACTTTTCCATATAAACAAGGTCTAAAATCATGTTTGGATTGCACTCTGTTAAACGTAACTGTTCAAACTAGATGAGATAGGGACACTATGGACAATTTTCAGAGATTTGCAGCAATTAAACTACAGAAATAACCACTTTTCCATATAAACAAGGTCTAAAATCATGTTTGGATTGCACTCTGTTAAACGTAACTGTTCAAACTAGATGAGATAGGGACACTATGGACAATTTTCAGCAATTTGCAGCAATTAAACTACAGAAATAACCACTTTTCCATATAAACAAGGTCTAAAATCATGTTTGGATTGCACTCTGTTAAACGTAACTGTTCAAACTAGATGATAGGGACACTATGGACAATTTTCAGCAATTTGCAGCAATTAAACTACAGAAATAACCACTTTTCCATATAAACAAGGTCTAAAATCATGTTTGGATTGCACTCTGGATACAATCTGTTAAACGTAACTGTTCAAACTAGATGATAGGGACACTATGGACAATTTTCAGCAATTTGCAGCAATTAAACTACAGAAATAACCACTTTTCCATAAACAAGGTCTAAAATCATGTTTGGATTGCACTCTTTAATCATAACTTTTCAAACTAGATGAAAGGGACACTGTGGACAATTTTCAGCAATTTGCAGCAATTAAACTACAGAAATAACCACTTTTCCATAAACAAGGTCTAAAATCATGTTTGGATTGCACTCTGGATACAATCTGTTAAACGTAACTGTTCAAACTAGATGATAGGGACACTATGGACAATTTTCAGCAATTTGCAGCAATTAAACTACAGAAATAATCACTTTTCCATATAAACAAGGTCTAAAATCATGTTTGGATTGCACTCTGTTAAACGGAACTGTTCAAACTAGATGATAGGGACACTATGGACAATTTTCAGCAATTTGCAGCAATTAAACTACAGAAATAACCACTTTTCCATATAAACAAGGTCTAAAATCATGTTTGGATTGCAGTCTGGATACAATCTGTTAAACGGAACTGTTCAAACTAGATGATAGGGACACTATGGACAATTTTCAGCAATTTGCAGCAATTAAACTACAGAAATAACCACTTTTCCATATAAACAAGGTCTAAAATCATGTTTGGATTGCACTCTGTTAAACGTAACTGTTCAAACTAGATGATAGGGACACTATGGACAATTTTCAGCAATTTGCAGCAATTAAACTACAGAAATAACCACTTTTCCAAATAAACAAGGTCTAAAATCATGTTTGGATTGCACTCTGGATACAATCTGTTAAACGTAACTGTTCAAACTACTTGACAGGGACACTATGGACAATTTTCAGCAATTTGCAGCAATTAAACTACAGAAATAACCACTTTTCCATATAAACAAGGTCTAAAATCATGTTTGGATTGCACTCTGTTAAACGTAACTGTTCAAACTAGATGAGATAGGGACACTATGGACAATTTTCAGAGATTTGCAGCAATTAAACTACAGAAATAACCACTTTTCCATATAAACAAGGTCTAAAATCATGTTTGGATTGCACTCTGTTAAACGTAACTGTTCAAACTAGATGAGATAGGGACACTATGGACAATTTTCAGCAATTTGCAGCAATTAAACTACAGAAATAACCACTTTTCCATATAAACAAGGTCTAAAATCATGTTTGGATTGCACTCTGTTAAACGTAACTGTTCAAACTAGATGATAGGGACACTATGGACAATTTTCAGCAATTTGCAGCAATTAAACTACAGAAATAACCACTTTTCCATATAAACAAGGTCTAAAATCATGTTTGGATTGCACTCTGGATACAATCTGTTAAACGTAACTGTTCAAACTAGATGATAGGGACACTATGGACAATTTTCAGCAATTTGCAGCAATTAAACTACAGAAATAACCACTTTTCCATAAACAAGGTCTAAAATCATGTTTGGATTGCACTCTGGATACAATCTGTTAAACGTAACTGTTCAAACTAGATGATAGGGACACTATGGACAATTTTCAGCAATTTGCAGCAATTAAACTACAGAAATAATCACTTTTCCATATAAACAAGGTCTAAAATCATGTTTGGATTGCACTCTGTTAAACGGAACTGTTCAAACTAGATGATAGGGACACTATGGACAATTTTCAGCAATTTGCAGCAATTAAACTACAGAAATAACCACTTTTCCATATAAACAAGGTCTAAAATCATGTTTGGATTGCAGTCTGGATACAATCTGTTAAACGGAACTGTTCAAACTAGATGATAGGGACACTATGGACAATTTTCAGCAATTTGCAGCAATTAAACTACAGAAATAACCACTTTTCCATATAAACAAGGTCTAAAATCATGTTTGGATTGCAGTCTGTTAAACGTAACTGTTCAAACTAGATGATAGGGACACTATGGACAATTTTCAGCAATTTGCAGCAATTAAACTACAGAAATAATCACTTTTCCATATAAACAAGGTCTAAAATCATGTTTGGATTGCACTCTGGATACAATCTGTTAAACGGAACTGTTCAAACTAGATGATAGGGACACTATGGACAATTTTCAGCAATTTGCAGCAATTAAACTACAGAAATAACAACTTTTCCATATAAACAAGGTCTAAAATCATGTTTGGATTGCACTCTGGATACAATCTGTTAAACGTAACTGTTCAAACTAGATGAGATAGGGACACTATGGACAATTTTCAGCAATTTGCAGCAATTAAACTACAGAAATAACCACTTTTCCATATAAACAAGGTCTAAAATCATGTTTGGATTGCACTCTGTTAAACGTAACTGTTCAAACTAGATGATAGGGACACTATGGACAATTTTCAGCAATTTGCAGCAATTAAACTACAGAAATAACCACTTTTCCATATAAACAAGGTCTAAAATCATGTTTGGATTGCACTCTGGATACAATCTGTCAAACGTAACTGTTCAAACTAGATGAGATAGGGACACTATGGACAATTTTCAGCAATTTGCAGCAAACAAACTACAGAAATAACCACTTTTCCATATAAACAAGGTCTAAAATCATGTTTGGAATGCACTCTGCATACAATCTGTTAAACGGAACTGTTCAAACTAGATGATAGGGACACTATGGACAATTTTCAGCAATTTGCAGCAATTAAACTACAGAAATAACCACTTTTCCATATAAACAAGGTCTAAAATCATGTTTGGATTGCACTCTGGATACAATCTGTTAAACGGAACTGTTCAAACTAGATGATAGGGACACTATGGACAATTTTCAGCAATTTGCAGCAATTAAACTACAGAAATAACCACTTTTCCATATAAACAAGGTCTAAAATCATGTTTGGATTGCACTCTGGATACAATCTGTTAAACGTAACTGTTCAAACTAGATGAGATAGGGACACTATGGACAATTTTCAGCAATTTGCAGCAATTAAACTACAGAAATAACCACTTTTCCATAAACAAGGTCTAAAATCATGTTTGGATTGCACTCTGGATACAATCTGTTAAACGTAACTGTTCAAACTAGATGATAGGGACACTATGGACAATTTTCAGCAATTTGCAGCAATTAAACTACAGAAATAACCACTTTTCCATATAAACAAGGTCTAAAATCATGTTTGGATTGCACTCTGGATACAATCTGTTAAACGTTACTGTTCAAACTAGATGATAGGGACACTATGGACAATTTTCAGCAATTTGCAGCAATTAAACTACAGAAATAACCACTTTTCCATAAACAAGGTCTAAAATCATGTTTGGATTGCACTCTGTTAAACGTAACTGTTCAAACTAGATGATAGGGACACTATGGACAATTTTCAGCAATTTGCAGCAATTAAACTACAGAAATAACCACTTTTCCATAAACAAGGTCTAAAATCATGTTTGGATTGCACTCTTTAATCATAACTTTTCAAACTAGATGAAAGGGACACTGTGGACAATTTTCAGCAATTTGCAGCAATTAAACTACAGAAATAACCACTTTTCCATAAACAAGGTCTAAAATCATGTTTGGATTGCACTCTGGATACAATCTGTTAAACGTAACTGTTCAAACTAGATGATAGGGACACTATGGACAATTTTCAGCAATTTGCAGCAATTAAACTACAGAAATAATCACTTTTCCATATAAACAAGGTCTAAAATCATGTTTGGATTGCACTCTGTTAAACGGAACTGTTCAAACTAGATGATAGGGACACTATGGACAATTTTCAGCAATTTGCAGCAATTAAACTACAGAAATAACCACTTTTCCATATAAACAAGGTCTAAAATCATGTTTGGATTGCAGTCTGGATACAATCTGTTAAACGGAACTGTTCAAACTAGATGATAGGGACACAATGGACAATTTTCAGCAATTTGCAGCAATTAAACTACAGAAATAACCACTTTTCCATATAAACAAGGTCTAAAATCATGTTTGGATTGCAGTCTGTTAAACGTAACTGTTCAAACTAGATGATAGGGACACTATGGACAATTTTCAGCAATTTGCAGCAATTAAACTACAGAAATAATCACTTTTCCATATAAACAACGTCTAAAATCATGTTTGGATTGCACTCTGGATACAATCTGTTAAACGTAACTGTTCAAACTAGATGAGATAGGGACACTATGGACAATTTTCAGCAATTTGCAGCAATTAAACTACAGAAATAACCACTTTTCCATATAAACAAGGTCTAAAATCATGTTTGGATTGCACTCTGTTAAACGTAACTGTTCAAACTAGATGATAGGGACACTATGGACAATTTTCAGCAATTTGCAGCAATTAAACTACAGAAATAACCACTTTTCCATATAAACAAGGTCTAAAATCATGTTTGGATTGCACTCTGGATACAATCTGTCAAACGTAACTGTTCAAACTAGATGAGATAGGGACACTATGGACAATTTTCAGCAATTTGCAGCAAACAAACTACAGAAATAACCACTTTTCCATATAAACAAGGTCTAAAATCATGTTTGGATTGCACTCTGCATACAATCTGTTAAACGGAACTGTTCAAACTAGATGATAGGGACACTATGGACAATTTTCAGCAATTTGCAGCAATTAAACTACAGAAATAACCACTTTTCCATATAAACAAGGTCTAAAATCATGTTTGGATTGCACTCTGTTAAACGTAACTGTTCAAACTAGATGAGATAGGGACACTAAGGACAATTTTCAGCAATTTGCAGCAATTAAACTACAGAAATAACCACTTTTCCATATAAACAAGGTCTAAAATAATGTTTGGATTGCACTCTGGATACAATCTGTTAAACCTAACTGTTCAAACTAGATGAGATAGGGACACTATGGACAATTTTCAGCAATTTGCAGCAATTAAACTACAGAAATATCCACTTTTCCATATAAACAAGGTCTAAAATCATGTTTGGATTGCACTCTGTTAAACGTAACTGTTCAAACTAGATGAGATAGGGACACTATGGACAATTTTCAGCAATTTGCAGCAATTAAACTACAGAAATAACCACTTTTCCATATAAACAAGGTCTAAAATCATGTTTGGATTGCACTCTGGATACAATCTGTTAAACGTAACTGTTCAAACTAGATGAGATAGGGCCACTATGGACAATTTGCAGCAATTAAACTACAGAAATAACCACTTTTCCATATAAACAAGGTCTAAAATCATGTTTGGATTGCACTCTGGATACAATCTGTTAAACGTAACTGTTCAAACTAGATGAGATAGGGACACTATGGACAATTTTCAGCAATTTGCAGCAATTAAACTACAGAAAGAACCACTTTTCCATATAAACAAGGTCTAAAATCATGTTTGGATTGCACTCTGGATACAATCTGTTAAACGGAACTGTTCAAACTAGATGATAGGGACACTATGGACAATTTTCAGCAATTTGCAGCAATTAAACTACAGAAATAACCACTTTTCCATATAAACAAGGTCTAAAATCATGTTTGGATTGCACTCTGGATACAATCTGTTAAACGGAACTGTTCAAACTAGATGAGATAGGGACACTATGGACAATTTTCAGCAATTTGCAGCAATTAAACTACAGAAATAACCACTTTTCCATATAAACAAGGTCTAAAATCATGTTTGGATTGCACTCTGTTAAACGTAACTGTTCAAACTAGATGAGATAGGGACACTATGGACAATTTGCAGCAATTTGCAGCAATTAAACTACAGAAATAACCACTTTTCCATAAACAAGGTCTAAAATCATGTTTGGATTGCACTCTTTAATCATAACTTTTCAAACTAGATGAAAGGGACACTGTGGACAATTTTCAGCAATTTGCAGCAATTAAACTACAGAAATAACCACTTTTCCATAAACAAGGTCTAAAATCATGTTTGGATTGCACTCTGGATACAATCTGTTGAACGTAACTGTTCAAACTAGATGATAGGGACACTATGGACAATTTTCAGCAATTTGCAGCAATTAAACTACAGAAATAACCACTTTTCCATATAAACAAGGTCTAAAATCATGTTTGGATTGCACTCTGTTAAACGTAACTGTTCAAACTAGATGAGATAGGGACACTATGGACAATTTTCAGCAATTTGCAGCAATTAAACTACAGAAATAACCACTTTTCCATAAACAAGGTCTAAAATCATGTTTGGATTGCACTCTTTAATCATAACTTTTCAAACTAGATGAAAGGGACACTGTGGACAATTTTCAGCAATTTGCAGCAATTAAACTACAGAAATAACCACTTTTCCATAAACAAGGTCTAAAATCATGTTTGGATTGCACTCTGGATACAATCTGTTAAACGTAACTGTTCAAACTAGATGATAGGGACACTATGGACAATTTTCAGCAATTTGCAGCAATTAAACTACAGAAATAATCACTTTTCCATATAAACAAGGTCTAAAATCATGTTTGGATTGCACTCTGTTAAACGGAACTGTTCAAACTAGATGATAGGGACACTATGGACAATTTTCAGCAATTTGCAGCAATTAAACTACAGAAATAACCACTTTTCCATATAAACAAGGTCTAAAATCATGTTTGGATTGCAGTCTGGATACAATCTGTTAAACGGAACTGTTCAAACTAGATGATAGGGACACAATGGACAATTTTCAGCAATTTGCAGCAATTAAACTACAGAAATAACCACTTTTCCATATAAACAAGGTCTAAAATCATGTTTGGATTGCAGTCTGTTAAACGTAACTGTTCAAACTAGATGATAGGGACACTATGGACAATTTTCAGCAATTTGCAGCAATTAAACTACAGAAATAATCACTTTTCCATATAAACAAGGTCTAAAATCATGTTTGGATTGCACTCTGGATACAATCTGTTAAACGGAACTGTTCAAACTAGATGATAGGGACACTATGGACAATTTTCAGCAATTTGCAGCAATTAAACTACAGAAATAACAACTTTTCCATATAAACAACGTCTAAAATCATGTTTGGATTGCACTCTGGATACAATCTGTTAAACGTAACTGTTCAAACTAGATGAGATAGGGACACTATGGACAATTTTCAGCAATTTGCAGCAATTAAACTACAGAAATAACCACTTTTCCATATAAACAAGGTCTAAAATCATGTTTGGATTGCACTCTGTTAAACGTAACTGTTCAAACTAGATGATAGGGACACTATGGACAATTTTCAGCAATTTGCAGCAATTAAACTACAGAAATAACCACTTTTCCATATAAACAAGGTCTAAAATCATGTTTGGATTGCACTCTGGATACAATCTGTCAAACGTAACTGTTCAAACTAGATGAGATAGGGACACTATGGACAATTTTCAGCAATTTGCAGCAAACAAACTACAGAAATAACCACTTTTCCATATAAACAAGGTCTAAAATCATGTTTGGATTGCACTCTGCATACAATCTGTTAAACGGAACTGTTCAAACTAGATGATAGGGACACTATGGACAATTTTCAGCAATTTGCAGCAATTAAACTACAGAAATAACCACTTTTCCATATAAACAAGGTCTAAAATCATGTTTGGATTGCACTCTGTTAAACGTAACTGTTCAAACTAGATGAGATAGGGACACTATGGACAATTTTCAGCAATTTGCAGCAATTAAACTACAGAAATAACCACTTTTCCATATAAACAAGGTCTAAAATAATGTTTGGATTGCACTCTGGATACAATCTGTTAAACCTAACTGTTCAAACTAGATGAGATAGGGACACTATGGACAATTTTCAGCAATTTGCAGCAATTAAACTACAGAAATATCCACTTTTCCATATAAACAAGGTCTAAAATCATGTTTGGATTGCACTCTGTTAAACGTAACTGTTCAAACTAGATGAGATAGGGACACTATGGACAATTTTCAGCAATTTGCAGCAATTAAACTACAGAAATAACCACTTTTCCATATAAACAAGGTCTAAAATCATGTTTGGATTGCACTCTGGATACAATCTGTTAAACGTAACTGTTCAAACTAGATGAGATAGGGCCACTATGGACAATTTGCAGCAATTAAACTACAGAAATAACCACTTTTCCATATAAACAAGGTCTAAAATCATGTTTGGATTGCACTCTGGATACAATCTGTTAAACGTAACTGTTCAAACTAGATGAGATAGGGACACTATGGACAATTTTCAGCAATTTGCAGCAATTAAACTACAGAAAGAACCACTTTTCCATATAAACAAGGTCTAAAATCATGTTTGGATTGCACTCTGGATACAATCTGTTAAACGGAACTGTTCAAACTAGATGATAGGGACACTATGGACAATTTTCAGCAATTTGCAGCAATTAAACTACAGAAATAACCACTTTTCCATATAAACAAGGTCTAAAATCATGTTTGGATTGCACTCTGGATACAATCTGTTAAACGGAACTGTTCAAACTAGATGAGATAGGGACACTATGGACAATTTTCAGCAATTTGCAGCAATTAAACTACAGAAATAACCACTTTTCCATATAAACAAGGTCTAAAATCATGTTTGGATTGCACTCTGTTAAACGTAACTGTTCAAACTAGATGAGATAGGGACACTATGGACAATTTTCAGCAATTTGCAGCAATTAAACTACAGAAATAACCACTTTTCCATAAACAAGGTCTAAAATCATGTTTGGATTGCACTCTTTAATCATAACTTTTCAAACTAGATGAAAGGGACACTGTGGACAATTTTCAGCAATTTGCAGCAATTAAACTACAGAAATAACCACTTTTCCATAAACAAGGTCTAAAATCATGTTTGGATTGCACTCTGGATACAATCTGTTAAACGGAACTGTTCAAACTAGATGATAGGGACACTATGGACAATTTTCAGCAATTTGCAGCAATTAAACTACAGAAATAACCACTTTTCCATATAAACAAGGTCTAAAATCATGTTTGGATTGCACTCTGGATACAATCTGTTAAACGTTACTGTTCAAACTAGATGATAGGGACACTATGGACAATTTTCAGCAATTTGCAGCAATTAAACTACAGAAATAACCACTTTTCCATATAAACAAGGTCTAAAATCATGTTTGGATTGCACTCTGGATACAATCTGTTAAACGGAACTGTTCAAACTAGATGAGATAGGGACACTATGGACAATTTTCAGCAATTTGCAGCAATTAAACTACAGAAATAACCACTTTTCCATATAAACAAGGTCTAAAATCATGTTTGGATTGCACTCTGTTAAACGTAACTGTTCAAACTAGATGAGATAGGGACACTATGGACAATTTTCAGCAATTTGCAGCAATTAAACTACAGAAATAACCACTTTTCCATAAACAAGGTCTAAAATCATGTTTGGATTGCACTCTTTAATCATAACTTTTCAAACTATATGAAAGGGACACTGTGGACAATTTTCAGCAATTTGCAGCAATTAAACTACAGAAATAACCACTTTTCCATAAACAAGGTCTAAAATCATGTTTGGATTGCACTCTGGATACAATCTGTTAAACGTAACTGTTCAAACTAGATGATAGGGACACTATGGACAATTTTCAGCAATTTGCAGCAATTAAACTACAGAAATAACCACTTTTCCATATAAACAAGGTCTAAAATCATGTTTGGATTGCACTCTGGATACAATCTGTTAAACGTTACTGTTCAAACTAGATGATAGGGACACTATGGACAATTTTCAGCAATTTGCAGCAATTAAACTACAGAAATAACCACTTTTCCATAAACAAGGTCTAAAATCATGTTTGGATTGCACTCTGTTAAACGTAACTGTTCAAACTAGATGATAGGGACACTATGGACAATTTTCAGCAATTTGCAGCAATTAAACTACAGAAATAACCACTTTTCCATAAACAAGGTCTAAAATCATGTTTGGATTGCACTCTTTAATCATAACTTTTCAAACTAGATGAAAGGGACACTGTGGACAATTTTCAGCAATTTGCAGCAATTAAACTACAGAAATAACCACTTTTCCATAAACAAGGTCTAAAATCATGTTTGGATTGCACTCTGGATACAATCTGTTAAACGTAACTGTTCAAACTAGATGATAGGGACACTATGGACAATTTTCAGCAATTTGCAGCAATTAAACTACAGAAATAATCACTTTTCCATATAAACAAGGTCTAAAATCATGTTTGGATTGCACTCTGTTAAACGGAACTGTTCAAACTAGATGATAGGGACACTATGGACAATTTGCAGCAATTTGCAGCAATTAAACTACAGAAATAATCACTTTTCCATATAAACAAGGTCTAAAATCATGTTTGGATTGCACTCTGGATACAATCTGTTAAACGGAACTGTTCAAACTAGATGATAGGGACACTATGGACAATTTTCAGCAATTTGCAGCAATTAAACTACAGAAATAACAACTTTTCCATATAAACAACGTCTAAAATCATGTTTGGATTGCACTCTGGATACAATCTGTTAAACGTAACTGTTCAAACTAGATGAGATAGGGACACTATGGACAATTTTCAGCAATTTGCAGCAATTAAACTACAGAAATAACCACTTTTCCATATAAACAAGGTCTAAAATCATGTTTGGATTGCACTCTGTTAAACGTAACTGTTCAAACTAGATGATAGGGACACTATGGACAATTTTCAGCAATTTGCAGCAATTAAACTACAGAAATAACCACTTTTCCATATAAACAAGGTCTAAAATCATGTTTGGATTGCACTCTGGATACAATCTGTCAAACGTAACTGTTCAAACTAGATGAGATAGGGACACTATGGACAATTTTCAGCAATTTGCAGCAAACAAACTACAGAAATAACCACTTTTCCATATAAACAAGGTCTAAAATCATGTTTGGATTGCACTCTGCATACAATCTGTTAAACGGAACTGTTCAAACTAGATGATAGGGACACTATGGACAATTTTCAGCAATTTGCAGCAATTAAACTACAGAAATAACCACTTTTCCATATAAACAAGGTCTAAAATCATGTTTGGATTGCACTCTGTTAAACGTAACTGTTCAAACTAGATGAGATAGGGACACTATGGACAATTTTCAGCAATTTGCAGCAATTAAACTACAGAAATAACCACTTTTCCATATAAACAAGGTCTAAAATCATGTTTGGATTGCACTCTGGATACAATCTGTTAAACCTAACTGTTCAAACTAGATGAGATAGGGACACTATGGACAATTTTCAGCAATTTGCAGCAATTAAACTACAGAAATATCCACTTTTCCATATAAACAAGGTCTAAAATCATGTTTGGATTGCACTCTGTTAATCGTAACTGTTCAAACTAGATGAGATAGGGACACTATGGACAATTTTCAGCAATTTGCAGCAATTAAACTACAGAAATAACCACTTTTCCATATAAACAAGGTCTAAAATCATGTTTGGATTGCACTCTGGATACAATCTGTTAAACGTAACTGTTCAAACTAGATGAGATAGGGCCACTATGGACAATTTGCAGCAATTAAACTACAGAAATAACCACTTTTCCATATAAACAAGGTCTAAAATCATGTTTGGATTGCACTCTGGATACAATCTGTTAAACGTAACTGTTCAAACTAGATGAGATAGGGACACTATGGACAATTTTCAGCAATTTGCAGCAATTAAACTACAGAAAGAACCACTTTTCCATATAAACAAGGTCTAAAATCATGTTTGGATTGCACTCTGGATACAATCTGTTAAACGGAACTGTTCAAACTAGATGATAGGGACACTATGGACAATTTTCAGCAATTTGCAGCAATTAAACTACAGAAATAACCACTTTTCCATATAAACAAGGTCTAAAATCATGTTTGGATTGCACTCTGGATACAATCTGTTAAACGGAACTGTTCAAACTAGATGAGATAGGGACACTATGGACAATTTTCAGCAATTTGCAGCAATTAAACTACAGAAATAACCACTTTTCCATATAAACAAGGTCTAAAATCATGTTTGGATTGCACTCTGGATACAATCTGTTAAACGTAACTGTTCAAACTAGATGATAGGGACACTATGGACAATTTTCAGCAATTTGCAGCAATTAAACTACAGAAATAACCACTTTTCCATATAAACAAGGTCTAAAATCATGTTTGGATTGCACTCTGTTAAACGTAACTGTTCAAACTAGATGAGATAGGGACACTATGGACAATTTTCAGCAATTTGCAGCAATTAAACTACAGAAATAACCACTTTTCCATAAACAAGGTCTAAAATCATGTTTGGATTGCACTCTGTTAAACGTAACTGTTCAAACTAGATGATAGGGACACTATGGACAATTTTCAGCAATTTGCAGCAATTAAACTACAGAAATAACCACTTTTCCATAAACAAGGTCTAAAATCATGTTTGGATTGCACTCTTTAATCATAACTTTTCAAACTAGATGAAAGGGACACTGTGGACAATTTTCAGCAATTTGCAGCAATTAAACTACAGAAATAACCACTTTTCCATATAAACAAGGTCTAAAATCATGTTTGGATTGCACTCTGGTTACAATCTGTTAAACGTAACTGTTCAAACTAGATGATAGGGACACTATGGACAATTTTCAGCAATTTGCAGCAATTAAACTACAGAAATAACCACTTTTCCATATAAACAAGGTCTAAAATCATGTTTGGATTGCACTCTGTTAAACGTAACTGTTCAAACTAGATGATAGGGACACTATGGACAATTTTCAGCAATTTGCAGCAATTAAACTACAGAAATAACCACTTTTCCATAAATAAGGTCTAAAATCATGTTTGGATTGCACTCTTTAATCATAACTTTTCAAACTAGATAAAAGGGACACTGTGGACAATTTTCAGCAATTTGAAGCAATTAAACTACAGAAATAACCACTTTTCCATAAACAAGGTCTAAAATCATGTTTGGATTGCACTCTGGATACAATCTGTTAAACGTAACTGTTCAAACTAGATGATAGGGACACTATGGACAATTTTCAGCAATTTGCAGCAATTAAACTACAGAAATAATCACTTTTCCATATAAACAAGGTCTAAAATCATGTTTGGATTGCACTCTGTTAAACGGAACTGTTCAAACTAGATGATAGGGACACTATGGACAATTTTCAGCTATTTGCAGCAATTAAACTACAGAAATAACCACTTTTCCATATAAACAAGGTCTAAAATCATGTTTGGACTGCAGTCTGGATACAATCTGTTAAACGGAACTGTTCAAACTAGATGATAGGGACACTATGGACAATTTTCAGCAATTTGCAGCAATTAAACTACAGAAATAACAGCTTTTCCATATAAACAAGGTCTAAAATCATGTTTGGATTGCAGTCTGTTAAACGTTAATTTTCAAACTAGATGATAGGGACACTATGGACAATTTTCAGCAATTTGCAGCAATTAAACTACAGAAATAACCACTTTTCCATAAACAAGGTCTAAAATCATGTTTGGATTGCACTCTGGATACAATCTGTTAAACGTAACTGTTCAAACTAGATGATAGGGACACTATGGACAATTTTCAGCAATTTGCAGCAATTAAACTACAGAAATAATCACTTTTCCATATAAACAAGGTCTAAAATCATGTTTGGATTGCACTCTGTTAAACGGAACTGTTCAAACTAGATGATAGGGACACTATGGACAATTTTCAGCTATTTGCAGCAATTAAACTACAGAAATAACCACTTTTCCATATAAACAAGGTCTAAAATCATGTTTGGACTGCAGTCTGGATACAATCTGTTAAACGGAACTGTTCAAACTAGATGATAGGGACACTATGGACAATTTTCAGCAATTTGCAGCAATTAAACTACAGAAATAACAGCTTTTCCATATAAACAAGGTCTAAAATCATGTTTGGATTGCAGTCTGTTAAACGTTAATTTTCAAACTAGATGATAGGGACACTATGGACAATTTTCAGCAATTTGCAGCAATTAAACTACAGAAATAATCACTTTTCCATATAAACAACGTCTAAAATCATGTTTGGATTGCACTCTGGATACAATCTGTTAAACGTAACTGTTCAAACTAAATGAGATAGGGACACTATGGACAATTTTCAGCAATTTGCAGCAATTAAACTACAGAAATAACAGCTTTTCCATATAAACAAGGTCTAAAATCATGTTTGGATTGCACTCTGTTAAACGTAACTGTTCAAACTAGATGATAGGGACACTATGGACAATTTTCAGCAATTTGCAGCAATTAAACTACAGAAATAACCACTTTTCCATATAAACAAGGTCTAAAATCATGTTTGGATTGCACTCTGGATACAATCTGTCAAACGTAACTGTTCAAACTAGATGAGATAGGGACACTATGGACAATTTTCAGCAATTTGCAGCAAACAAACTACAGAAATAACCACTTTTCCATATAAACAAGGTCTAAAATCATGTTTGGATTGCAATCTGCATACAATCTGTTAAACGGAACTGTTCAAACTAGATGATAGGGACACTATGGACAATTTTCAGCAATTTGCAGCAATTAAACTACAGAAATAACCACTTTTCCATATAAACAAGGTCTAAAATCATGTTTGGATTGCACTCTGTTAAACGTAACTGTTCAAACTAGATGAGATAGGGACACTATGGACAATTTTCAGCAATTTGCAGCAATTAAACTACAGAAATAACCACTTTTCCATATAAACAAGGTCTAAAATCATGTTTGGATTGCACTCTGGATACAATCTGTTAAACCTAACTGTTCAAACTAGATGAGATAGGGACACTATGGACAATTTTCAGCAATTTGCAGCAATTAAACTACAGAAATAATCACTTTTCCATATAAACAAGGTCTAAAATCATGTTTGGATTGCACTCTGGATACAATCTGTTAAACGGAACTGTTCAAACTAGATGATAGGGACACTATGGACAATTTTCAGCAATTTGCAGCAATTAAACTACAGAAATAACCACTTTTCCATATAAACAAGGTCTAAAATCATGTTTGGATTGCACTCTGGATACAATCTGTTAAACGGAACTGTTCAAACTAGATGAGATAGGGACACTATGGACAATTTTCAGCAATTTGCAGCAATTAAACTACAGAAATAACCACTTTTCCATATAAACAAGGTCTAAAATCATGTTTGGATTGCACTCTGGATACAATCTGTTAAACGTAACTGTTCAAACTAGATGATAGGGACACTATGGACAATTTTCAGCAATTTGCAGCAATTAAACTACAGAAATAACCACTTTTCCATATAAACAAGGTCTAAAATCATGTTTGGATTGCACTCTGTTAAACGTAACTGTTCAAACTAGATGAGATAGGGACACTATGGACAATTTTCAGCAATTTGCAGCAATTAAACTACAGAAATAACCACTTTTCCATAAACAAGGTCTAAAATCATGTTTGGATTGCACTCTGTTAAACGTAACTGTTCAAACTAGATGATAGGGACACTATGGACAATTTTCAGCAATTTGCAGCAATTACACTACAGAAATAACCACTTTTCCATATAAACAAGGTCTAAAATCATGTTTGGATTGCACTCTGGATACAATCTGTTAAACGTAACTGTTCAAACTAGATGATAGGGACACTATGGACAATTTTCAGCAATTTGCAGCAATTAAACTACAGAAATAACCACTTTTCCATATAAACAAGGTCTAAAATCATGTTTGGATTGCACTCTGGATACAATCTGTTAAACGTAACTGTTCAAACTAGATGAGATAGGGACACTATGGACAATTTTCAGCTATTTGCAGCAATTAAACTACAGAAATAACCACTTTTCCATATAAACAAGGTCTAAAATCATGTTTGGATTGCACTCTGGATACAATCTGTTAAACGTAACTGTTCAAACTAGATGATAGGGACACTATGGACAATTTTCAGCAATTTGCAGCAATTAAACTACAGAAATAACCACTTTTCCATAAATAAGGTCTAAAATCATGTTTGGATTGCACTCTTTAATCATAACTTTTCAAACTAGATAAAAGGGACACTGTGGACAATTTTCAGCAATTTGAAGCAATTAAACTACAGAAATAACCACTTTTCCATAAACAAGGTCTAAAATCATGTTTGGATTGCACTCTGGATACAATCTGTTAAACGTAACTGTTCAAACTAGATGATAGGGACACTATGGACAATTTTCAGCAATTTGCAGCAATTAAACTACAGAAATAATCACTTTTCCATATAAACAAGGTCTAAAATCATGTTTGGATTGCACTCTGTTAAACGGAACTGTTCAAACTAGATGATAGGGACACTATGGACAATTTTCAGCTATTTGCAGCAATTAAACTACAGAAATAACCACTTTTCCATATAAACAAGGTCTAAAATCATGTTTGGACTGCAGTCTGGATACAATCTGTTAAACGGAACTGTTCAAACTAGATGATAGGGACACTATGGACAATTTTCAGCAATTTGCAGCAATTAAACTACAGAAATAACAGCTTTTCCATATAAACAAGGTCTAAAATCATGTTTGGATTGCAGTCTGTTAAACGTTAATTTTCAAACTAGATGATAGGGACACTATGGACAATTTTCAGCAATTTGCAGCAATTAAACTACAGAAATAATCACTTTTCCATATAAACAACGTCTAAAATCATGTTTGGATTGCACTCTGGATACAATCTGTTAAACGTAACTGTTCAAACTAAATGAGATAGGGACACTATGGACAATTTTCAGCAATTTGCAGCAATTAAACTACAGAAATAACAGCTTTTCCATATAAACAAGGTCTAAAATCATGTTTGGATTGCACTCTGTTAAACGTAACTGTTCAAACTAGATGATAGGGACACTATGGACAATTTTCAGCAATTTGCAGCAATTAAACTACAGAAATAACCACTTTTCCATATAAACAAGGTCTAAAATCATGTTTGGATTGCACTCTGGATACAATCTGTCAAACGTAACTGTTCAAACTAGATGAGATAGGGACACTATGGACAATTTTCAGCAATTTGCAGCAAACAAACTACAGAAATAACCACTTTTCCATATAAACAAGGTCTAAAATCATGTTTGGATTGCAATCTGCATACAATCTGTTAAACGGAACTGTTCAAACTAGATGAGATAGGGACACTATGGACAATTTTCAGCAATTTGCAGCAATTAAACTACAGAAATAACCACTTTTCCATATAAACAAGGTCTAAAATCATGTTTGGATTGCACTCTGGATACAATCTGTTAAACGTAACTGTTCAAACTAGA
The DNA here is from genome assembly GCF_057628025.1 of Oncorhynchus mykiss. Lineage (NCBI taxonomy): Eukaryota > Metazoa > Chordata > Actinopteri > Salmoniformes > Salmonidae > Oncorhynchus > Oncorhynchus mykiss. The sequence goes on from NC_143046.1 coordinate 45,800,509, forward strand.
TGATAGGGACACTATGGACAATTTTCAGCAATTTGCAGCAATTAAACTACAGAAATAACCACTTTTCCATATAAACAAGGTCTAAAATCATGTTTGGATTGCACTCTGTTAAACGTAACTGTTCAAACTAGATGAGATAGGGACACTATGGACAATTTTCAGCAATTTGCAGCAATTAAACTACAGAAATAACCACTTTTCCATAAACAAGGTCTAAAATCATGTTTGGATTGCACTCTGTTAAACGTAACTGTTCAAACTAGATGATAGGGACACTATGGACAATTTTCAGCAATTTGCAGCAATTACACTACAGAAATAACCACTTTTCCATATAAACAAGGTCTAAAATCATGTTTGGATTGCACTCTGGATACAATCTGTTAAACGTAACTGTTCAAACTAGATGATAGGGACACTATGGACAATTTTCAGCAATTTGCAGCAATTAAACTACAGAAATAACCACTTTTCCATAAACAAGGTCTAAAATCATGTTTGGATTGCACTCTTTAATCATAACTTTTCAAACTAGATGAAAGGGACACTGTGGACAATTTTCAGCAATTTCCAGCAATTAAACTACAGAAATAACCACTTTTCCATATAAACAAGGTCTAAAATCATGTTTGGATTGCACTCTGGATACAATCTGTTAAACGTAACTGTTCAAACTAGATGAGATAGGGACACTATGGACAATTTTCAGCAATTTGCAGCAATTAAACTACAGAAATAACCACTTTTCCATAAATAAGGTCTAAAATCATGTTTGGATTGCACTCTTTAATCATAACTTTTCAAACTAGATAAAAGGGACACTGTGGACAATTTTCAGCAATTTGAAGCAATTAAACTACAGAAATAACCACTTTTCCATAAACAAGGTCTAAAATCATGTTTGGATTGCACTCTGGATACAATCTGTTAAACGTAACTGTTCAAACTAGATGATAGGGACACTATGGACAATTTTCAGCAATTTGCAGCAATTAAACTACAGAAATAATCACTTTTCCATATAAACAAGGTCTAAAATCATGTTTGGATTGCACTCTGTTAAACGGAACTGTTCAAACTAGATGATAGGGACACTATGGACAATTTTCAGCTATTTGCAGCAATTAAACTACAGAAATAACCACTTTTCCATATAAACAAGGTCTAAAATCATGTTTGGACTGCAGTCTGGATACAATCTGTTAAACGGAACTGTTCAAACTAGATGATAGGGACACTATGGACAATTTTCAGCAATTTGCAGCAATTAAACTACAGAAATAACAGCTTTTCCATATAAACAAGGTCTAAAATCATGTTTGGATTGCAGTCTGTTAAACGTTAATTTTCAAACTAGATGATAGGGACACTATGGACAATTTTCAGCAATTTGCAGCAATTAAACTACAGAAATAATCACTTTTCCATATAAACAACGTCTAAAATCATGTTTGGATTGCACTCTGGATACAATCTGTTAAACGTAACTGTTCAAACTAAATGAGATATGGACACTATGGACAATTTTCAGCAATTTGCAGCAATTAAACTACAGAAATAACAGCTTTTCCATATAAACAAGGTCTAAAATCATGTTTGGATTGCACTCTGTTAAACGTAACTGTTCAAACTAGATGATAGGGACACTATGGACAATTTTCAGCAATTTGCAGCAATTAAACTACAGAAATAACCACTTTTCCATATAAACAAGGTCTAAAATCATGTTTGGATTGCACTCTGGATACAATCTGTCAAACGTAACTGTTCAAACTAGATGAGATAGGGACACTATGGACAATTTTCAGCAATTTGCAGCAAACAAACTACAGAAATAACCACTTTTCCATATAAACAAGGTCTAAAATCATGTTTGGATTGCAATCTGCATACAATCTGTTAAACGGAACTGTTCAAACTAGATGATAGGGACACTATGGACAATTTTCAGCAATTTGCAGCAATTAAACTACAGAAATAACCACTTTTCCATGTAAACAAGGTCTAAAATCATGTTTGGATTGCACTCTGTTAAACGTAACTGTTCAAACTAGATGAGATAGGGACACTATGGACAATTTTCAGCAATTTGCAGCAATTAAACTACAGAAATAACCACTTTTCCATATAAACAAGGTCTAAAATCATGTTTGGATTGCACTCTGGATACAATCTGTTAAACCTAACTGTTCAAACTAGATGAGATAGGGACACTATGGACAATTTTCAGCAATTTGCAGCAATTAAACTACAGAAATAATCACTTTTCCATATAAACAAGGTCTAAAATCATGTTTGGATTGCACTCTGGATACAATCTGTTAAACGGAACTGTTCAAACTAGATGATAGGGACACTATGGACAATTTTCAGCAATTTGCAGCAATTAAACTACAGAAATAACCACTTTTCCATATAAACAAGGTCTAAAATCATGTTTGGATTGCACTCTGGATACAATCTGTTAAACGGAACTGTTCAAACTAGATGAGATAGGGACACTATGGACAATTTTCAGCAATTTGCAGCAATTAAACTACAGAAATAACCACTTTTCCATATAAACAAGGTCTAAAATCATGTTTGGATTGCACTCTGGATACAATCTGTTAAACGTAACTGTTCAAACTAGATGATAGGGACACTATGGACAATTTTCAGCAATTTGCAGCAATTAAACTACAGAAATAACCACTTTTCCATATAAACAAGGTCTAAAATCATGTTTGGATTGCACTCTGTTAAACGTAACTGTTCAAACTAGATGAGATAGGGACACTATGGACAATTTTCAGCAATTTGCAGCAATTAAACTACATAAATAACCACTTTTCCATAAACAAGGTCTAAAATCATGTTTGGATTGCACTCTGTTAAACGTAACTGTTCAAACTAGATGATAGGGACACTATGGACAATTTTCAGCAATTTGCAGCAATTACACTACAGAAATAACCACTTTTCCATATAAACAAGGTCTAAAATCATGTTTGGATTGCACTCTGGATACAATCTGTTAAACGTAACTGTTCAAACTAGATGATAGGGACACTATGGACAATTTTCAGCAATTTGCAGCAATTAAACTACAGAAATAACCACTTTTCCATAAACAAGGTCTAAAATCATGTTTGGATTGCACTCTTTAATCATAACTTTTCAAACTAGATGAAAGGGACACTGTGGACAATTTTCAGCAATTTGCAGCAATTAAACTACAGAAATAACCACTTTTCCATATAAACAAGGTCTAAAATCATGTTTGGATTGCACTCTGGTTACAATCTGTTAAACGTAACTGTTCAAACTAGATGATAGGGACACTATGGACAATTTTCAGCAATTTGCAGCAATTAAACTACAGAAATAACCACTTTTCCATATAAACAAGGTCTAAAATCATGTTTGGATTGCACTCTGTTAAACGTAACTGTTCAAACTAGATGAGATAGGGACACTATGGACAATTTTCAGAGATTTGCAGCAATTAAACTACAGAAATAACCACTTTTCCATATAAACAAGGTCTAAAATCATGTTTGGATTGCACTCTGGATACAATCTGTTAAACGTAACTGTTCAAACTAGATGAGATAGGGACACTATGGACAATTTTCAGCAATTTGCAGCAATTAAACTACAGAAATAACCACTTTTCCATATAAACAAGGTCTAAAATCATGTTTGGATTGCACTCTGGATACAATCTGTTAAACGTAACTGTTCAAACTAGATGATAGGGACACTATGGACAATTTTCAGCAATTTGCAGCAATTAAACTACAGAAATAACCACTTTTCCATAAATAAGGTCTAAAATCATGTTTGGATTGCACTCTTTAATCATAACTTTTCAAACTAGATAAAAGGGACACTGTGGACAATTTTCAGCAATTTGAAGCAATTAAACTACAGAAATAACCACTTTTCCATAAACAAGGTCTAAAATCATGTTTGGATTGCACTCTGGATACAATCTGTTAAACGTAACTGTTCAAACTAGATGATAGGGACACTATGGACAATTTTCAGCAATTTGCAGCAATTAAACTACAGAAATAACCACTTTTCCATATAAACAAGGTCTAAAATCATGTTTGGATTGCACTCTGGATACAATCTGTTAAACGGAACTGTTCAAACTAGATGATAGGGACACTATGGACAATTTTCAGCAATTTGCAGCAATTAAACTACAGAAATAACCACTTTTCCATATAAACAAGGTCTAAAATCATGTTTGGATTGCACTCTGGATACAATCTGTTAAACGGAACTGTTCAAACTAGATGAGATAGGGACACTATGGACAATTTTCAGCAATTTGCAGCAATTAAACTACAGAAATAACCACTTTTCCATATAAACAAGGTCTAAAATCATGTTTGGATTGCACTCTGGATACAATCTGTTAAACGTAACTGTTCAAACTAGATGATAGGGACACTATGGACAATTTTCAGCAATTTGCAGCAATTAAACTACAGAAATAACCACTTTTCCATATAAACAAGGTCTAAAATCATGTTTGGATTGCACTCTGTTAAACGTAACTGTTCAAACTAGATGAGATAGGGACACTATGGACAATTTTCAGCAATTTGCAGCAATTAAACTACATAAATAACCACTTTTCCATAAACAAGGTCTAAAATCATGTTTGGATTGCACTCTGTTAAACGTAACTGTTCAAACTAGATGATAGGGACACTATGGACAATTTTCAGCAATTTGCAGCAATTACACTACAGAAATAACCACTTTTCCATATAAACAAGGTCTAAAATCATGTTTGGATTGCACTCTGGATACAATCTGTTAAACGTAACTGTTCAAACTAGATGATAGGGACACTATGGACAATTTTCAGCAATTTGCAGCAATTAAACTACAGAAATAACCACTTTTCCATAAACAAGGTCTAAAATCATGTTTGGATTGCACTCTTTAATCATAACTTTTCAAACTAGATGAAAGGGACACTGTGGACAATTTTCAGCAATTTGCAGCAATTAAACTACAGAAATAACCACTTTTCCATATAAACAAGGTCTAAAATCATGTTTGGATTGCACTCTGGTTACAATCTGTTAAACGTAACTGTTCAAACTAGATGATAGGGACACTATGGACAATTTTCAGCAATTTGCAGCAATTAAACTACAGAAATAACCACTTTTCCATATAAACAAGGTCTAAAATCATGTTTGGATTGCACTCTGTTAAACGTAACTGTTCAAACTAGATGAGATAGGGACACTATGGACAATTTTCAGAGATTTGCAGCAATTAAACTACAGAAATAACCACTTTTCCATATAAACAAGGTCTAAAATCATGTTTGGATTGCACTCTGGATACAATCTGTTAAACGTAACTGTTCAAACTAGATGAGATAGGGACACTATGGACAATTTTCAGCAATTTGCAGCAATTAAACTACAGAAATAACCACTTTTCCATATAAACAAGGTCTAAAATCATGTTTGGATTGCACTCTGGATACAATCTGTTAAACGTAACTGTTCAAACTAGATGATAGGGACACTATGGACAATTTTCAGCAATTTGCAGCAATTAAACTACAGAAATAACCACTTTTCCATAAATAAGGTCTAAAATCATGTTTGGATTGCACTCTTTAATCATAACTTTTCAAACTAGATAAAAGGGACACTGTGGACAATTTTCAGCAATTTGAAGCAATTAAACTACAGAAATAACCACTTTTCCATAAACAAGGTCTAAAATCATGTTTGGATTGCACTCTGGATACAATCTGTTAAACGTAACTGTTCAAACTAGATGATAGGGACACTATGGACAATTTTCAGCAATTTGCAGCAATTAAACTACAGAAATAATCACTTTTCCATATAAACAAGGTCTAAAATCATGTTTGGATTGCACTCTGTTAAACGGAACTGTTCAAACTAGATGATAGGGACACTATGGACAATTTTCAGCTATTTGCAGCAATTAAACTACAGAAATAACCACTTTTCCATATAAACAAGGTCTAAAATCATGTTTGGACTGCAGTCTGGATACAATCTGTTAAACGGAACTGTTCAAACTAGATGATAGGGACACTATGGACAATTTTCAGCAATTTGCAGCAATTAAACTACAGAAATAACAGCTTTTCCATATAAACAAGGTCTAAAATCATGTTTGGATTGCAGTCTGTTAAACGTTAATTTTCAAACTAGATGATAGGGACACTATGGACAATTTTCAGCAATTTGCAGCAATTAAACTACAGAAATAATCACTTTTCCATATAAACAACGTCTAAAATCATGTTTGGATTGCACTCTGGATACAATCTGTTAAACGTAACTGTTCAAACTAAATGAGATAGGGACACTATGGACAATTTTCAGCAATTTGCAGCAATTAAACTACAGAAATAACAGCTTTTCCATATAAACAAGGTCTAAAATCATGTTTGGATTGCACTCTGTTAAACGTAACTGTTCAAACTAGATGATAGGGACACTATGGACAATTTTCAGCAATTTGCAGCAATTAAACTACAGAAATAACCACTTTTCCATATAAACAAGGTCTAAAATCATGTTTGGATTGCACTCTGGATACAATCTGTCAAACGTAACTGTTCAAACTAGATGAGATAGGGACACTATGGACAATTTTCAGCAATTTGCAGCAAACAAACTACAGAAATAACCACTTTTCCATATAAACAAGGTCTAAAATCATGTTTGGATTGCAATCTGCATACAATCTGTTAAACGGAACTGTTCATACTAGATGATAGGGACACTATGGACAATTTTCAGCAATTTGCAGCAATTAAACTACAGAAATAACCACTTTTCCATATAAACAAGGTCTAAAATCATGTTTGGATTGCACTCTGGATACAATCTGTTAAACCTAACTGTTCAAACTAGATGAGATAGGGACACTATGGACAATTTTCAGCAATTTGCAGCAATTAAACTACAGAAATAATCACTTTTCCATATAAACAAGGTCTAAAATCATGTTTGGATTGCACTCTGGATACAATCTGTTAAACGGAACTGTTCAAACTAGATGATAGGGACACTATGGACAATTTTCAGCAATTAAACTACAGAAATAACCACTTTTCCATATAAACAAGGTCTAAAATCATGTTTGGATTGCACTCTGTTAAACGTAACTGTTCAAACTAGATGATAGGGACACTATGGACAATTTTCAGCAATTTGCAGCAATTAAACTACAGAAATAACCACTTTTCCATATAAACAAGGTCTAAAATCATGTTTGGATTGCAGTCTGTTAAACGTAACTGTTCAAACTAGATGATAGGGACACTAGGGACAATTTTCAGCAATTTGCAGCAATTAAACTACAGAAATAATCACTTTTCCATATAAACAAGGTCTAAAATCATGTTTGGTGTCCCTATCATCTAGTTTGAACATTTCCGTTTAACAGATTGTATCCAGAGTGCAATCCAAACATGATTTTAGACCTTGTTTATGGAAAAGTGGTTATTTCTGTAGTTTAATTGCTGCAAATTGCTGAAAATTGTCCATAGTGTCCCTATCATCTAGTTTGAACAGTTATGTTTAAAATATTGTATCCAGAGTGCATCAAACATGATTTTAGACCTTGTTTATGGAAAAGTGGTTATTTCTGTAGTTTAATTGCTGCAAATGGCTGAAAATTGTCCACAGTGTCCCTTTCAGCTAGTTTGAAAAGTTATGATTAAAGAGTGCAATCCAAACATGATTTTAGACCTTGTTTATGGAAAAGTGGTTATTTCTGTAGTTTAATTGCTGCAAATTGCTGAAAATTGTCCAAAGTGTCCCTATCATCTAGTTTGAAAAGTTATGATTAACAGATTGTATCCAGAGTGCAATCCAAACATGATTTTAGACCTTGTTTATGGAAAAGTAGTTATTTCTGTAGTTTAATTGCTGCAAATTGCTGAAAATTGTCCATAGTGTCCCTATCATCTAGTTTGAAAAGTTATGATTAACAGATTGTATCCAGAGTGCAATCCAAACATGATTTTAGACCTTGTTTATGGAAAAGTGGTTATTTCTGTAGTTTAATTGCTGCAAATTGCTGAAAATTGTCCATAGTGTCCCTATCATCTAGTTTGAACAGTTATGTTTAACAGATTGTATCCAGAGTGCAATCCAAACATGATTTTAGACCTTGTTTATGGTGGTTATTTCTGTAGTTTAATTGCTGCATATTGCTGAAAATTGTCCATAGTGTCCCTATCATCTAGTATAAACAGTTATGATTAACAGATTGTATCCAGAGTGCAATCCAAACATGATTTTAGACCTTGTTTATGGAAAAGTGGTTATTTCTGTAGTTTAATTGCTGCAAATTGCTGAAAATTGTCCACAGTGTCCCTATCATCTAGTTTGAACAGTTATGTTTAACAGATTGTATCCAGACTGCAATCCAAACATGATTTTAGACCTTGTTTATGGAAAAGTGGTTATTTCTGTAGTTTAATTGCTGCAAATTGCTGAAAATTGTCCACAGTGTCCCTTTCATCTAGTTTGAAAAGTTATGATTAAAGAGTGCAATCCAAACATGATTTTAGACCTTGTTCATGGAAAAGTGGTTATTTCTGTAGTTTAATTGCTGCAAATTGCTGAAAATTGTCCATAGTGTCCCTATCATCTAGTTTGAACAGTTACGTTTAACAGATTGTATCCAGAGTAAAATCAAAACATGATTTTAGACCTTTTTTATATGGAAAAGTGGTTATTTCTGTAGTTTAATTGCTGCAAATTGCAGAAAATTGTCCATAGTGTCCCTATCATCTAGTTTGAACAGTTATGATTAACAGATTGTATCCAGAGTGCAATCCAAACATGATTTTAGACCTTGTTTATGGAAAAGTGGTTATTTCTGTAGTTTAATTGCTGCAAATTGCTGAAAATTGTCCACAGTGTCCCTCCCTTTCATCTAGTTTGAAAAGTTATGATTAAAAGAGTGCAATCCAAACATGATTTTAGACCTTGTTTATGGAAAAGTGGTTATTTCTGTAGTTTAATTGCTGCAAATTGCAGAAAATTGTCCATAGTGTCCCTATCATCTAGTTTGAACAGTTATGTTTAACAGATTGTATCCAGAGTGCAATCCAAACATGATTTTAGACCTTGTTTATGGTGGTTATTTCTGTAGTTTAATTGCTGCATATTGCTGAAAATTGTCCATAGTGTCCCTATCATCTAGTATAAACAGTTATGATTAACAGATTGTATCCAGAGTGCAATCCAAACATGATTTTAGACCTTGTTTATGGAAAAGTGGTTATTTCTGTAGTTTAATTGCTGCAAATTGCTGAAAATTGTCCACAGTGTCCCTATCATCTAGTTTGAACAGTTATGTTTAACAGATTGTATCCAGACTGCAATCCAAACATGATTTTAGACCTTGTTTATGGAAAAGTGGTTATTTCTGTAGTTTAATTGCTGCAAATTGCTGAAAATTGTCCACAGTGTCCCTTTCATCTAGTTTGAAAAGTTATGATTAAAGAGTGCAATCCAAACATGATTTTAGACCTTGTTCATGGAAAAGTGGTTATTTCTGTAGTTTAATTGCTGCAAATTGCTGAAAATTGTCCATAGTGTCCCTATCATCTAGTTTGAACAGTTACGTTTAACAGATTGTATCCAGAGTAAAATCAAAACATGATTTTAGACCTTGTTTATATGGAAAAGTGGTTCTTTCTGTAGTTTAATTGCTGCAAATTGCAGAAAATTGTCCATAGTGTCCCTATCATCTAGTTTGAACAGTTATGATTAACAGATTGTATCCAGAGTGCAATCCAAACATGATTTTAGACCTTGTTTATGGAAAAGTGGTTATTTCTGTAGTTAATTGCTGCAAATTGCTGACAATTGTCCATAGTGTCCCTATCATCTAGTTTGAACAGTTATGTTTAACAGATTGTATCCAGAGTGCAATCCGAACATGATTTTAGACCTTGTTTATGGAAAAGTGGTTATTTCTGTAGTTTAATTGCTGCAAATTGCTGAAAATTGTCCACAGTGTCCCTTTCATCTAGTTTGAAAAGTTATGATTATAGAGTGCAATCCAAACATGATTTTAGACCTTGTTTATGGAAAAGTGGTTATTTCTGTAGTTTAATTGCTGCAAATTGCTGAAAATTGTCCATAGTGTCCCTATCATCTAGTTTGAACAGTTATGGTAAACAGATTGTATCCAGAGTGCAATCCAAACATGATTTTAGACCTTGTTTACGGTGGTTATTTCTGTAGTTTAATTGCTGCATATTGCTGAAAATTGTCCATAGTGTCCCTATCATCTAGTTTAAACAGTTATGATTAACAGATTGTATCCAGAGTGCAATCCAAACATGATTTTAGACCTTGTTTATGGAAAAGTGGTTATTTCTGTAGTTTAATTGCTGCAAATTGCTGAAAATTGTCCATAGTGTCCCTTTCATCTAGTTTGAAAAGTTATGATTAAAGAGTGCAATCCAAACATGATTTTAGACCTTGTTTATGGAAAAGTGGTTATTTCTGTAGTTTAATTGCTGCAAATTGCTGAAAATTGTCCATAGTGTCCCTATCATCTAGTTTGAAAAGTTATGATTAACAGATTGTATCCAGAGTGCAATCCAAACATGATTTTAGACCTTGTTTATGGAAAAGTGGTTATTTCTGTAGTTTAATTGCTGCAAATTGCTGAAAATTGTCCATAGTGTCCCTATTATCTAGTTTGAAAAGTTATGATTAACAGATTGTATCCAGAGTGCAATCCAAACATGATTTTAGACCTTGTTTATGGAAAAGTGGTTATTTCTGTAGTTTAATTGCTGCAAATGGCTGAAAATTGTCCACAGTGTCCCTTTCATCTAGTTTGAAAAGTTATGATTAAAGAGTGCAATCCAAACATGATTTTAGACCTTGTTTATGGAAAAGTGGTTATTTCTGTAGTTTAATTGCTGCAAATTGCTGAAAATTGTCCATAGTGTCCCTATCATCTAGTTTGAAAAGTTATGATTAACAGATTGTATCCAGAGTGCAATCCAAACATGATTTTAGACCTTGTTTATGGAAAAGTGGTTATTTCTGTAGTTTAATTGCTGCAAATCGCTGAAAATTGTCCATAGTGTCCCTATCATCTAGTTTGAACACTTATGTTTAACAGATTGTATCCAGAGTGCAATCCAAACATGATTTTAGACCTTGTTTATGGTGGTTATTTCTGTAGTTTAATTGCTGCATATTGCTGAAAATTGTCCATAGTGTCCCTATCATCTAGTTTAAACAGTTATGATTAACAGATTGTATCCAGAGTGCAATCCAAACATGATTTTAGACCTTGTTTATGGAAAAGTGGTTATTTCTGTGGTTTAATTGCTGCAAATGGCTGAAAATTGTCCACAGTGTCCCTTTCATCTAGTTTGAAAAGTTATGATTAAAGAGTGCAATCCAAACATGATTTTAGACCTTGTTTATGGAAAAGTGGTTATTTCTGTAGTTTAATTGCTGCAAATTGCTGAAAATTGTCCATAGTGTCCCTATCATCTAGTTTGAACACTTATGTTTAACAGATTGTATCCAGAGTGCAATCCAAACATGATTTTAGACCTTGTTTATGGTGGTTATTTCTGTAGTTTAATTGCTGCATATTGCTGAAAATTGTCCATAGTGTCCCTATCATCTAGTTTAAACAGTTATGATTAACAGATTGTATCCAGAGTGCAATCCAAACATGATTTTAGACCTTGTTTATGGAAAAGTGGTTATTTCTGTAGTTTAATTGCTGCAAATTGCTGAAAATTGTCCACAGTGTCCCTTTCATCTAGTTTGAAAAGTTATGATTAAAGAGTGCAATCCAAACATGATTTTAGACCTTGTTTACGGAAAAGTGGTTATTTCTGTAGTTTAATTGCTGCAAATTGCTGAAAATTGTCCATAGTGTCCCTATCATCTAGTTTGAAAAGTTATGATTAACAGATTGTATCCAGAGTGCAATCCAAACATGATTTTAGACCTTGTTTATGGAAAAGTGGTTATTTCTGTAGTTTAATTACTGCAAATTGCTGAAAATTGTCCACAGTGTCCCTTTCATCTAGTTTGAAAAGTTATGATTAAAGAGTGCAATCCAAACATGATTTTAGACCTTGTTTATGGAAAAGTGGTTATTTCTGTAGTTTAATTGCTGCAAATTGCTGAAAATTGTCCATAGTGTCCCTATCATCTAGTTTGAAAAGTGATGATTAACAGATTGTATCCAGAGTGCAATCCAAACATGATTTTAGACCTTGTTTATGGAAAAGTGGTTATTTCTGTAGTTTAATTGCTGCAAATTGCTGAAAATTGTCCATAGTGTCCCTATCATCTAGTTTGAACACTTATGTTTAACAGATTGTATCCAGAGTGCAATCCAAACATGATTTTAGACCTTGTTTATGGTGGTTATTTCTGTAGTTTAATTGCTGCATATTGCTGAAAATTGTCCATAGTGTCCCTATCATCTAGTTTAAACAGTTATGATTAACAGATTGTATCCAGAGTGCAATCCAAACATGATTTTAGACCTTGTTTATGGAAAAGTGGTAATTTCCTTAGTTTAATTGCTGCAAATTGCTGAAAATTGTCCACAGTGTCCCTTTCATCTAGTTTGAAAAGTTATGATTAAAGAGTGCAATCCAAACATGATTTTAGACCTTGTTTATGGAAAAGTGGTTATTTCTGTAGTTTAATTACTGCAAATTGCTGAAAATTGTCCACAGTGTCCCTTTCATCTAGTTTGAAAAGTTATGATTAAAGAGTGCAATCCAAACATGATTTTAGACCTTGTTTATGGAAAAGTGGTTATTTCTGTAGTTTAATTGCTGCAAATTGCTGAAAATTGTCCATAGTGTCCCTATCATCTAGTTTGAAAAGTGATGATTAACAGATTGTATCCAGAGTGCAATCCAAACATGATTTTAGACCTTGTTTATGGAAAAGTGGTTATTTCTGTAGTTTAATTACTGCAAATTGCTGAAAATTGTCCACAGTGTCCCTTTCATCTAGTTTGAAAAGTTATGATTAAAGATTGCAATCCAAACATGATTTTAGACCTTGTTTATGGAAAAGTGGTTATTTCTGTAGTTTAATTGCTGCAAATTGCTGAAAATTGTCCATAGTGTCCCTATCATCTAGTTTGAAAAGTTATGATTAACAGATTGTATCCAGAGTGCAATCCAAACATGATTTTAGACCTTGTTTATGGTGGTTATTTCTGTAGTTTAATTGCTGCATATTGCTGAAAATTGTCCATAGTGTCCCTATCATCTAGTTTAAACAGTTATGATTAACAGATTGTATCCAGAGTGCAATCCAAACATGATTTTAGACCTTGTTTACGGAAAAGTGGTTATTTCTGTAGTTTAATTGCTGCAAATTGCTGAAAATTGTCCACAGTGTCCCTATCATCTAGTTTGAACACTTATGTTTAACAGATTGTATCCAGAGTGCAATCCAAACATGATTTTAGACCTTGTTTATGGTGGTTATTTCTGTAGTTTAATTGCTGCATATTGCTGAAAATTGTCCATAGTGTCCCTATCATCTAGTTTGAAAAGTGATGATTAACAGATTGTATCCAGAGTGCAATCCAAACATGATTTTAGACCTTGTTTATGGAAAAGTGGTTATTTCTGTAGTTTAATTGCTGCAAATTGCTGAAAATTGTCCATAGTGTCCCTATCATCTAGTTTGAAAAGTTATGATTAACAGATTGTATCCAGAGTGCAATCCAAACATGATTTTAGACCTTGTTTATGGAAAAGTGGTTATTTCTGTAGTTTAATTGCTGCAAATTGCTGAAAATTGTCCATAGTGTCCCTATCATCTAGTTTGAAAAGTTATGATTAACAGATTGTATCCAGAGTGCAATCCAAACATGATTTTAGACCTTGTTTATGGAAAAGTGGTTATTTCTGTAGTTTAATTACTGCAAATTGCTGAAAATTGTCCACAGTGTCCCTTTCATCTAGTTTGAAAAGTTTTGATTAAAGATTGCAATCCAAACATGATTTTAGACCTTGTTTATGGAAAAGTGGTTATTTCTGTAGTTTAATTGCTGCAAATTGCTGAAAATTGTCCATAGTGTCCCTATCATCTAGTTTGAAAAGTGATGATTAACAGATTGTATCCAGAGTGCAATCCAAACATGATTTTAGACCTTGTTTATACGGAAAAGTGGTTATTTCTGTAGTTTAATTACTGCAAATTGCTGAAAATTGTCCACAGTGTCCCTTTCATCTAGTTTGAAAAGTTATGATTAAAGATTGCAATCCAAACATGATTTTAGACCTTGTTTATGGAAAAGTGGTTATTTCTGTAGTTTAATTGCTGCAAATTGCTGAAAATTGTCCATAGTGTCCCTATCATCTAGTTTGAAAAGTTATGATTAACAGATTGTATCCAGAGTGCAATCCAAACATGATTTTAGACCTTGTTTATGGTGGTTATTTCTGTAGTTTAATTGCTGCATATTGCTGAAAATTGTCCATAGTGTCCCTATCATCTAGTTTAAACAGTTATGATTAACAGATTGTATCCAGAGTGCAATCCAAACATGATTTTAGACCTTGTTTACGGAAAAGTGGTTATTTCTGTAGTTTAATTGCTGCAAATTGCTGAAAATTGTCCACAGTGTCCCTATCATCTAGTTTGAACACTTATGTTTAACAGATTGTATCCAGAGTGCAATCCAAACATGATTTTAGACCTTGTTTATGGTGGTTATTTCTGTAGTTTAATTGCTGCATATTGCTGAAAATTGTCCATAGTGTCCCTATCATCTAGTTTGAAAAGTGATGATTAACAGATTGTATCCAGAGTGCAATCCAAACATGATTTTAGACCTTGTTTATGGAAAAGTGGTTATTTCTGTAGTTTAATTGCTGCAAATTGCTGAAAATTGTCCATAGTGTCCCTATCATCTAGTTTGAAAAGTTATGATTAACAGATTGTATCCAGAGTGCAATCCAAACATGATTTTAGACCTTGTTTATGGAAAAGTGGTTATTTCTGTAGTTTAATTGCTGCAAATTGCTGAAAATTGTCCATAGTGTCCCTATCATCTAGTTTGAAAAGTTATGATTAACAGATTGTATCCAGAGTGCAATCCAAACATGATTTTAGACCTTGTTTATGGAAAAGTGGTTATTTCTGTAGTTTAATTACTGCAAATTGCTGAAAATTGTCCACAGTGTCCCTTTCATCTAGTTTGAAAAGTTTTGATTAAAGATTGCAATCCAAACATGATTTTAGACCTTGTTTATGGAAAAGTGGTTATTTCTGTAGTTTAATTGCTGCAAATTGCTGAAAATTGTCCATAGTGTCCCTATCATCTAGTTTGAACACTTATGTTTAACAGATTGTATCCAGAGTGCAATCCAAACATGATTTTAGACCTTGTTTATGGTGGTTATTTCTGTAGTTTAATTGCTGCATATTGCTGAAAATTGTCCATAGTGTCCCTATCATCTAGTTTAAACAGTTATGATTAACAGATTGTATCCAGAGTGCAATCCAAACATGATTTTAGACCTTGTTTATGGAAAAGTGGTAATTTCTGTAGTTTAATTGCTGCAAATTGCTGAAAATTGTCCACAGTGTCCCTTTCATCTAGTTTGAAAAGTTATGATTAAAGATTGCAATCCAAACATGATTTTAGACCTTGTTTATGGAAAAGTGGTTATTTCTGTAGTTTAATTGCTGCAAATTGCTGAAAATTGTCCATAGTGTCCCTATCATCTAGTTTGAAAAGTTATGATTAACAGATTGTATCCAGAGTGCAATCCAAACATGATTTTAGACCTTGTTTACGGAAAAGTGGTTATTTCTGTAGTTTAATTGCTGCAAATTGCTGAAAATTGTCCACAGTGTCCCTATCATCTAGTTTGAACACTTATGTTTAACAGATTGTATCCAGAGTGCAATCCAAACATGATTTTAGACCTTGTTTATGGTGGTTATTTCTGTAGTTTAATTGCTGCATATTGCTGAAAATTGTCCATAGTGTCCCTATCATCTAGTTTGAAAAGTGATGATTAACAGATTGTATCCAGAGTGCAATCCAAACATGATTTTAGACCTTGTTTATGGAAAAGTGGTTATTTCTGTAGTTTAATTGCTGCAAATTGCTGAAAATTGTCCATAGTGTCCCTATCATCTAGTTTGAAAAGTTATGATTAACAGATTGTATCCAGAGTGCAATCCAAACATGATTTTAGACCTTGTTTATGGAAAAGTGGTTATTTCTGTAGTTTAATTGCTGCAAATTGCTGAAAATTGTCCATAGTGTCCCTATCATCTAGTTTGAAAAGTTATGATTAACAGATTGTATCCAGAGTGCAATCCAAACATGATTTTAGACCTTGTTTATGGTGGTTATTTCTGTAGTTTAATTGCTGCATATTGCTGAAAATTGTCCATAGTGTCCCTATCATCTAGTTTAAACAGTTATGATTAACAGATTGTATCCAGAGTGCAATCCAAACATGATTTTAGACCTTGTTTATGGAAAAGTGGTAATTTCTGTAGTTTAATTGCTGCAAATTGCTGAAAATTGTCCACAGTGTCCCTTTCATGTAGTTTGAAAAGTTATGATTAAAGAGTGCAATCCAAACATGATTTTAGACCTTGTTTATGGAAAAGTGGTTATTTCTGTAGTTTAATTACTGCAAATTGCTGAAAATTGTCCACAGTGTCCCTTTCATCTAGTTTGAAAAGTTATGATTAAAGAGTGCAATCCAAACATGATTTTAGACCTTGTTTATGGAAAAGTGGTTATTTCTGTAGTTTAATTGCTGCAAATTGCTGAAAATTGTCCATAGTGTCCCTATCATCTAGTTTGAAAAGTGATGATTAACAGATTGTATCCAGAGTGCAATCCAAACATGATTTTACACCTTGTTTATGGAAAAGTGGTTATTTCTGTAGTTTAATTACTGCAAATTGCTGAAAATTGTCCACAGTGTCCCTTTCATCTAGTTTGAAAAGTTATGATTAAAGATTGCAATCCAAACATGATTTTAGACCTTGTTTATGGAAAAGTGGTTATTTCTGTAGTTTAATTGCTGCAAATTGCTGAAAATTGTCCATAGTGTCCCTATCATCTAGTTTGAAAAGTTATGATTAACAGATTGTATCCAGAGTGCAATCCAAACATGATTTTAGACCTTGTTTATGGAAAAGTGGTTATTTCTGTAGTTTAATTGCTGCAAATTGCTGAAAATTGTCCATAGTGTCCCTATCATCTAGTTTGAACAGTTATGTTTAACAGATTGTATCCAGAGTGCAATCCAAACATGATTTTAGACCTTGTTTATGGTGGTTATTTCTGTAGTTTAATTGCTGCATATTGCTGAAAATTGTCCATAGTGTCCCTATCATCTAGTTTAAACAGTTATGATTAACAGATTGTATCCAGAGTGCAATCCAAACATGATTTTAGACCTTGTTTACGGAAAAGTGGTTATTTCTGTAGTTTAATTGCTGCAAATGGCTGAAAATTGTCCATAGTGTCCCTATCATCTAGTTTGAAAAGTTATGATTAACAGATTGTATCCAGAGTGCAATCCAAACATGATTTTAGACCTTGTTTATGGAAAAGTGGTTATTTCTGTAGTTTAATTGCTTCAAATTGCTGAAAATTGTCCATAGTGTCCCTATCATCTAGTTTGAACACTTATGTTTAACAGATTGTATCCAGAGTGCAATCCAAACATGATTTTAGACCTTGTTTATGGTGGTTATTTCTGTAGTTTAATTGCTGCATATTGCTGAAAATTGTCCATAGTGTCCTTATCATCTAGTTTAAACAGTTATGATTAACAAATTGTATCCAGAGTGCAATCCAAACATGATTTTAGACCTTGTTTATGGAAAAGTGGTAATTTCTGTAGTTTAATTGCTGCAAATTGCTGAAAATTGTCCACAGTGTCCCTTTCATCTAGTTTGAAAAGTTATGATTAAAGAGTGCAATCCAAACATGATTTTAGACCTTGTTTATGGAAAAGTGGTTATTTCTGTAGTTTAATTACTGCAAATTGCTGAAAATTGTCCACAGTGTCCCTTTCATCTAGTTTGAAAAGTTATGATTAAAGAGTGCAATCCAAACATGATTTTAGACCTTGTTTATGGAAAAGTGGTTATTTCTGTAGTTTAATTGCTGCAAATTGCTGAAAATTGTCCATAGTGTCCCTATCATCTAGTTTGAAAAGTGATGATTAACAGATTGTATCCAGAGTGCAATCCAAACATGATTTTAGACCTTGTTTATGGAAAAGTGGTTATTTCTGTAGTTTAATTACTGCAAATTGCTGAAAATTGTCCACAGTGTCCCTTTCATCTAGTTTGAAAAGTTATGATTAAAGATTGCAATCCAAACATGATTTTAGACCTTGTTTATGGAAAAGTGGTTATTTCTGTAGTTTAATTGCTGCAAATTGCTGAAAATTGTCCATAGTGTCCCTATCATCTAGTTTGAAAAGTTATGATTAACAGATTGTATCCAGAGTGCAATCCAAACATGATTTTAGACCTTGTTTATGGAAAAGTGGTTATTTCTGTAGTTTAATTGCTGCAAATTGCTGAAAATTGTCCATAGTGTCCCTATCATCTAGTTTGAACAGTTATGTTTAACAGATTGTATCCAGAGTGCAATCCAAACATGATTTTAGACCTTGTTTATGGTGGTTATTTCTGTAGTTTAATTGCTGCATATTGCTGAAAATTGTCCATAGTGTCCCTATCATCTAGTTTAAACAGTTATGATTAACAGATTGTATCCAGAGTGCAATCCAAACATGATTTTAGACCTTGTTTATGGAAAAGTGGTTATTTCTGTGGTTTAATTGCTGCAAATTGCTGAAAATTGTCCACAGTGTCCCTATCATCTAGTTTGAACAGGTATGTTTAAAATATTGTATCCAGAGTGCATCAAACATGATTTTAGACCTTGTTTATGGAAAAGTGGTTATTTCTGTAGTTTAATTGCTGCAAATGGCTGAAAATTGTCCACAGTGTCCCTTTCATCTAGTTTGAAAAGTTATGATTAACAGATTGTATCCAGAGTGCAATCCAAACATGATTTTAGACCTTGTTTATGGAAAAGTGGTTATTTCTGTAGTTTAATTGCTGCAAATTGCTGAAAATTGTCCATAGTGTCCCTATCATCTAGTTTGAACAGTTATGTTTAACAGATTGTATCCAGAGTGCAATCCAAACATGATTTTAGACCTTGTTTATGGTGGTTATTTCTGTAGTTTAATTGCTGCATATTGCTGAAAATTGTCCATAGTGTCCCTATCATCTAGTTTAAACAGTTATGATTAACAGATTGTATCCAGAGTGCAATCCAAACATGATTTTAGACCTTGTTTACGGAAAAGTGGTTATTTCTGTAGTTTAATTGCTGCAAATTGCTGAAAATTGTCCATAGTGTCCCTATCATCTAGTTTGAAAAGTTATGATTAACAGATTGTATCCAGAGTGCAATCCAAACATGATTTTAGACCTTGTTTATGGAAAAGTGGTTATTTCTGTAGTTTAATTGCTTCAAATTGCTGAAAATTGTCCATAGTGTCCCTATCATCTAGTTTGAACACTTATGTTTAACAGATTGTATCCAGAGTGCAATCCAAACATGATTTTAGACCTTGTTTATGGTGGTTATTTCTGTAGTTTAATTGCTGCATATTGCTGAAAATTGTCCATAGTGTCCTTATCATCTAGTTTAAACAGTTATGATTAACAGATTGTATCCAGAGTGCAATCCAAACATGATTTTAGACCTTGTTTATGGAAAAGTGGTAATTTCTGTAGTTTAATTGCTGCAAATTGCTGAAAATTGTCCACAGTGTCCCTTTCATCTAGTTTGAAAAGTTATGATTAAAGAGTGCAATCCAAACATGATTTTAGACCTTGTTTATGGAAAAGTGGTTATTTCTGTAGTTTAATTACTGCAAATTGCTGAAAATTGTCCACAGTGTCCCTTTCATCTAGTTTGAAAAGTTATGATTAAAGATTGCAATCCAAACATGATTTTAGACCTTGTTTATGGAAAAGTGGTTATTTCTGTAGTTTAATTGCTGCAAATTGCTGAAAATTGTCCATAGTGTCCCTATCATCTAGTTTGAAAAGTTATGATTAACAGATTGTATCCAGAGTGCAATCCAAACATGATTTTAGACCTTGTTTATGGAAAAGTGGTTATTTCTGTAGTTTAATTGCTGCAAATTGCTGAAAATTGTCCATAGTGTCCCTATCATCTAGTTTGAACAGTTATGTTTAACAGATTGTATCCAGAGTGCAATCCAAACATGATTTTAGACCTTGTTTATGGTGGTTATTTCTGTAGTTTAATTGCTGCATATTGCTGAAAATTGTCCATAGTGTCCCTATCATCTAGTTTAAACAGTTATGATTAACAGATTGTATCCAGAGTGCAATCCAAACATGATTTTAGACCTTGTTTATGGAAAAGTGGTTATTTCTGTGGTTTAATTGCTGCAAATTGCTGAAAATTGTCCACAGTGTCCCTATCATCTAGTTTGAACAGGTATGTTTAAAATATTGTATCCAGAGTGCATCAAACATGATTTTAGACCTTGTTTATGGAAAAGTGGTTATTTCTGTAGTTTAATTGCTGCAAATGGCTGAAAATTGTCCACAGTGTCCCTTTCATCTAGTTTGAAAAGTTATGATTAAAGAGTGCAATCCAAACATGATTTTAGACCTTGTTTATGGAAAAGTGGTTATTTCTGTAGTTTAATTGCTGCAAATTGCTGACAATTGTCCATAGTGTCCCTATCATCTAGTTTGAACACTTATGTTTAACAGATTGTATCCAGAGTGCAATCCAAACATGATTTTAGACCTTGTTTATGGTGGTTATTTCTGTAGTTTAATTGCTGCATATTGCTGAAAATTGTCCATAGTGTCCCTATCATCTAGTTTAAACAGTTATGATTAACAGATTGTATCCAGAGTGCAATCCAAACATGATTTTAGACCTTGTTTATGGAAAAGTGGTTATTTCTGTAGTTTAATTGCTGCAAATTGCTGAAAATTGTCCACAGTGTCCCTTTCATCTAGTTTGAAAAGTTATGATTAAAGACTGCAATCCAAACATGATTTTAGACCTTGTTTATGGAAAAGTGGTTATTTCTGTAGTTTAATTACTGCAAATTGCTGAAAATTGTCCACAGTGTCCCTTTCATCTAGTTTGAAAAGTTATGATTAAAGAGTGCAATCCAAACATGATTTTAGACCTTGTTTATGGAAAAGTGGTTATTTCTGTAGTTTAATTGCTGCAAATTGCTGAAAATTGTCCATAGTGTCCCTATCATCTAGTTTGAAAAGTGATGATTAACAGATTGTATCCAGAGTGCAATCCAAACATGATTTTAGACCTTGTTTATGGAAAAGTGGTTATTTCTGTAGTTTAATTACTGCAAATTGCTGAAAATTGTCCACAGTGTCCCTTTCATCTAGTTTGAAATGTTATGATTAAAGATTGCAATCCAAACATGATTTTAGACCTTGTTTATGGAAAAGTGGTTATTTCTGTAGTTTAATTGCTGCAAATTGCTGACAATTGTCCATAGTGTCCCTATCATCTAGTTTGAAAAGTTATGATTAACAGATTGTATCCAGAGTGCAATCCAAACATGATTTTAGACCTTGTTTATGGAAAAGTGGTTATTTCTGTAGTTTAATTGCTGCAAATTGCTGAAAATTGTCCATAGTGTCCCTATCATCTAGTTTGAACAGTTATGTTTAACAGATTGTATCCAGAGTGCAATCCAAACATGATTTTAGACCTTGTTTATGGTGGTTATTTCTGTAGTTTAATTGCTGCATATTGCTGAAAATTGTCCATAGTGTCCCTATCATCTAGTTTAAACAGTTATGATTAACAGATTGTATCCAGAGTGCAATCCAAACATGATTTTAGACCTTGTTTATGGAAAAGTGGTTATTTCTGTGGTTTAATTGCTGCAAATTGCTGAAAATTGTCCATAGTGTCCCTATCATCTAGTTTGAACAGTTATGTTTAAAATATTGTATCCAGAGTGCATCAAACATGATTTTAGACCTTGTTTATGGAAAAGTGGTTATTTCTGTAGTTTAATTGCTGCAAATGGCTGAAAATTGTCCACAGTGTCCCTTTCATCTAGTTTGAAAAGTTATGATTAAAGAGTGCAATCCAAACATGATTTTAGACCTTGTTTATGGAAAAGTGGTTATTTCTGTAGTTTAATTGCTGCAAATTGCTGAAAATTGTCCATAGTGTCCCTATCATCTAGTTTGAACACTTATGTTTAACAGATTGTATACAGAGTGCAATCCAAACATGATTTTAGACCTTGTTTATGGTGGTTATTTCTGTAGTTTAATTGCTGCATATTGCTGAAAATTGTCCATAGTGTCCCTATCATCTAGTTTAAACAGTTATGATTAACAGATTGTATCCAGAGTGCAATCCAAACATGATTTTAGACCTTGTTTATGGAAAAGTGGTTATTTCTGTAGTGTAATTGCTGCAAATTGCTGAAAATTGTCCACAGTGTCCCTTTCATGTAGTTTGAAAAGTTATGATTAAAGAGTGCAATCCAAATATGATTTTAGACCTTGTTTATGGAAAAGTGGTTATTTCTGTAGTTTAATTACTGCAAATTGCTGAAAATTGTCCACAGTGTCCCTTTCATCTAGTTTGAAAAGTTATGATTAAAGAGTGCAATCCAAACATGATTTTAGACCTTGTTTATGGAAAAGTGGTTATTTCTGTAGTTTAATTGCTGCAAATTGCTGAAAATTGTCCATAGTGTCCCTATCATCTAGTTTGAAAAGTGATGATTAACAGATTGTATCCAGAGTGCAATCCAAACATGATTTTAGACCTTGTTTATGGAAAAGTGGTTATTTCTGTAGTTTAATTACTGCAAATTGCTGAAAATTGTCCACAGTGTCCCTTTCATCTAGTTTGAAAAGTTATGATTAAAGATTGCAATCCAAACATGATTTTAGACCTTGTTTATGGAAAAGTGGTTATTTCTGTAGTTTAATTGCTGCAAATTGCTGAAAATTGTCCATAGTGTCCCTATCATCTAGTTTGAACACTTATGTTTAACAGATTGTATACAGAGTGCAATCCAAACATGATTTTAGACCTTGTTTATGGTGGTTATTTCTGTAGTTTAATTGCTGCATATTGCTGAAAATTGTCCATAGTGTCCCTATCATCTAGTTTAAACAGTTATGATTAACAGATTGTATCCAGAGTGCAATCCAAACATGATTTTAGACCTTGTTTATGGAAAAGTGGTTATTTCTGTAGTGTAATTGCTGCAAATTGCTGAAAATTGTCCACAGTGTCCCTTTCATGTAGTTTGAAAAGTTATGATTAAAGAGTGCAATCCACACATGATTTTAGACCTTGTTTATGGAAAAGTGGTTATTTCTGTAGTTTAATTACTGCAAATTGCTGAAAATTGTCCACAGTGTCCCTTTCATCTAGTTTGAAAAGTTATGATTAAAGAGTGCAATCCAAACATGATTTTAGACCTTGTTTATGGAAAAGTGGTTATTTCTGTAGTTTAATTGCTGCAAATTGCTGAAAATTGTCCATAGTGTCCCTATCATCTAGTTTGAAAAGTGATGATTAACAGATTGTATCCAGAGTGCAATCCAAACATGATTTTAGACCTTGTTTATGGAAAAGTGGTTATTTCTGTATTTTAATTGCTGCAAATGGCTGAAAATTGTCCACAGTGTCCCTTTCATCTAGTTTGAAAAGTTATGATTAAAGAGTGCAATCCAAACATGATTTTAGACCTTGTTTATGGAAAAGTGGTTATTTCTGTATTTTAATTGCTGCAAATTGCTGAAAATTGTCCATAGTGTCCCTATCATCTAGTTTGAACAGTTATGTTTAACAGATTGTATCCAGAGTGCAATCCAAACATGATTTTAGACCTTGTTTATGGTGGTTATTTCTGTAGTTTAATTGCTGCATATTGCTGAAAATTGTCCATAGTGTCCCTATCATCTAGTTTGAACAGTTATGTTTAAAATATTGTATCCAGAGTGCATCAAACATGATTTTAGACCTTGTTTATGGAAAAGTGGTTATTTCTGTGGTTTAATTGCTGCAAATTGCTGAAAATTGTCCATAGTGTCCCTATCATCTAGTTTGAACAGTTATGTTTAAAATATTGTATCCAGAGTGCATCAAACATGATTTTAGACCTTGTTTATGGAAAAGTGGTTATTTCTGTAGTTTAATTGCTGCAAATGGCTGAAAATTGTCCACAGTGTCCCTTTCATCTAGTTTGAAAAGTTATGATTAAAGAGTGCAATCCAAACATGATTTTAGACCTTGTTTATGGAAAAGTGGTTATTTCTGTAGTTTAATTGCTGCAAATTGCTGAAAATTGTCCACAGTGTCCCTTTCATCTAGTTTGAAAAGTTATGATTAGAGTGCAATCCAAACATGATTTTAGACCTTGTTTATGGAAAAGTGGTTATTTCTGTAGTTTAATTGCTGCAAATTGCTGAAAATTGTCCATAGTGTCCCTATCATCTAGTTTGAACAGCTATGATTAACAGATTGTATCCAGAGTGCAATCCAAACATGATTTTAGACCTTGTTTATGGAAAAGTGGTTATTTCTTTAGTTTAATTGCTGCAAATTGCTGAAAATTGTCCATAGTGTCCCTATCATCTAGTTTGAACAGTTATGTTTAACAGATTGTATCCAGAGTGCAATCCAAACATGATTTTAGACCTTGTTGGTTATTTCTGTAGTTTAATTGCTGCATATTGCTGAAAATTGTCCATAGTGTCCCTATCATCTAGTTTAAACAGTTATGATTAACAGATTGTATCCAGAGTGCAATCCAAACATGATTTCAGACCTTGTTTATGGAAAAGTGGTTATTTCTGTGGTGTAATTGCTGAAAATTGCTGAAAATTGTCCATAGTGTCCCTATCATCTAGTTTGAACAGTTATGTTTAAAATATTGTATCCAGAGTGCATCATAAATGATTTTAGACCTTGTTCATGGAAAAGTGGTTATTTCTGTAGTTGAATTGCTGCAAATGGCTGAAAATTGTCCACAGTGTCCCTTTCATCTAGTTTGAAAAGTTATGATTAAAGAGTGCAATCCAAACATGATTTTAGACCTTGTTTATGGAAAAGTGGTTATTTCTGTATTTTAATTGCTGCAAATTGCTGAAAATTGTCCATAGTGTCCCTATCATCTAGTTTGAACAGTTCCGTTTAACAGATTGTGTCCAGAGTGCAATCCAAACATGATTTTAGACCTTGTTTATGGTGGTTATTTCTGTAGTTTAATTGCTGCATATTGCTGAAAATTGTCCATAGTGTCCCTATCATCTAGTTTAAACAGTTATGATTAACAGATTGTATCCAGAGTGCAATCCAAACATGATTTTAGACCTTGTTTATGGAAAAGTGGTTATTTCTGTGGTTTAATTGCTGCAAATTGCTGAAAATTGTCCATAGTGTCCCTATCATCTCGTTTGAACAGTTATGTTTAAAATATTGTATCCAGAGTGCATCAAACATGATTTTAGACCTTGTTTATGGAAAAGTGGTTATTTCTGTAGTTTAATTGCTGCAAATGGCTGAAAATTGTCCACAGTGTCCTTTTCATCTAGTTTGAAAAGTTATGATTAAAGAGTGCAATCCAAACATGATTTTAGACCTTGTTTATGGAAAAGTGGTTATTTCTGTAGTTTAATTGCTGCAAATTGCTGAAAATTGTCCACAGTGTCCCTTTCATCTAGTTTGAAAAGTTATGATTAGAGTGCAATCCAAACATGATTTTAGACCTTGTTTATGGAAAAGTGGTTATTTCTGTAGTTTAATTGCTGCAAATTGCTGAAAATTGTCCATAGTGTCCCTATCATCTAGTTTGAACAGTTATGTTTAAAATATTGTATCCAGAGTGCATCAAACATGATTTTAGACCTTGTTTATGGAAAAGTGGTTATTTCTGTAGTTTAATTGCTGCAAATGGCTGAAAATTGTCCACAGTGTCCCTTTCATCTAGTTTGAAAAGTTATGATTAAAGAGTGCAATCCAAACATGATTTTAGACCTTGTTTATGGAAAAGTGGTTATTTCTGTAGTTTAATTGCTGCAAATTGCTGAAAATTGTCCATAGTGTCCCTATCATCTAGTTTGAACAGTTATGTTTAACAGATTGTATCCAGAGTGCAATCCAAACATGATTTTAGACCTTGTTTATGGTGGTTATT
Organism: Oncorhynchus mykiss; assembly: GCF_057628025.1. NCBI lineage: Eukaryota > Metazoa > Chordata > Actinopteri > Salmoniformes > Salmonidae > Oncorhynchus > Oncorhynchus mykiss. The sequence continues at coordinate 45,826,826 of NC_143046.1, forward strand.
TCTGTAGTTTAATTGCTGCATATTGCTGAAAATTGTCCATAGTGTCCCTATCATCTAGTGTAAACAGTTATGATTAACAGATTGTATCCAGAGTGCAATCCAAACATGATTTCAGACCTTGTTTATGGAAAAGTGGTTATTTCTGTGGTTTAATTGCTTCAAATTGCTGAAAATTGTCCATAGTGTCCCTATCATCTAGTTTGAACAGTTATGTTTAAAATATTGTATCCAGAGTGCATCATACATGATTTTAGACCTTGTTCATGGAAAAGTGGTTATTTCTGTAGTTTAATTGCTGCAAATTGCTGAAAATTGTCCATAGTGTCCCTATCATCTAGTTTGAACAGTTATGTTTAACAGATTGTATCCAGAGTGCAATCCAAACATGATTTTAGACCTTGTTTATGGTGGTTATTTCTGTAGTTTAATTGCTGCATATTGCTGAAAATTGTCCATAGTGTCCCTATCATCTAGTTTAAACAGTTATGATTAACAGATTGTATCCAGAGTGCAATCCAAACATGATTTCAGACCTTGTTTATGGAAAAGTGGTTATTTCTGTGGTTTAATTGCTTCAAATTGCTGAAAATTGTCCATAGTGTCCCTATCATCTAGTTTGAACAGTTATGTTTAAAATATTGTATCCAGAGTGCATCATACATGATTTTAGACCTTGTTCATGGAAAAGTGGTTATTTCTGTAGTTTAATTGCTGCAAATTGCTGAAAATTGTCCATAGTGTCCCTATCATCTAGTTTGAACAGTTATGTTTAACAGATTGTATCCAGAGTGCAATCCAAACATGATTTTAGACCTTGTTTATGGTGGTTATTTCTGTAGTTTAATTGCTGCATATTGCTGAAAATTGTCCATAGTGTCCCTATCATCTAGTTTAAACAGTTATGATTAACAGATTGTATCCAGAGTGCAATCCAAACATGATTTTAGACCTTGTTTATGGAAAAGTGGTTATTTCTGTGGTTTAATTGCTGCAAATTGCTGAAAATTGTCCATAGTGTCCCTATCATCTAGTTTGAACAGTTATGTTTAAAATATTGTATCCAGAGTGCATCAAACATGATTTTAGACCTTGTTTATGGAAAAGTGGTTATTTCTGTAGTTTAATTGCTGCAAATGGCTGAAAATTGTCCACAGTGTCCCTTTCATCTAGTTTGAAAAGTTATGATTAAAGAGTGCAATCCAAACATGATTTTAGACCTTGTTTATGGAAAAGTGGTTATTTCTGTAGTTTAATTGCTGCAAATTGCTGAAAATTGTCCACAGTGTCCCTTTCATCTAGTTTGAAAAGTTATGATTAGAGTGCAATCCAAACATGATTTTAGACCTTGTTTATGGAAAAGTGGTTATTTCTGTAGTTTAATTGCTGCAAATTGCTGAAAATTGTCCATAGTGTCCCTATCATCTAGTTTGAACAGTTATGTTTAAAATATTGTATCCAGAGTGCATCAAACATGATTTTAGACCTTGTTTATGGAAAAGTGGTTATTTCTGTAGTTTAATTGCTGCAAATGGCTGAAAATTGTCCACAGTGTCCCTTTCATCTAGTTTGAAAAGTTATGATTAAAGAGTGCAATCCAAACATGATTTTAGACCTTGTTTATGGAAAAGTGGTTATTTCTGTAGTTTAATTGCTGCAAATTGCTGAAAATTGTCCATAGTGTCCCTATCATCTAGTTTGAACAGTTATGTTTAACAGATTGTATCCAGAGTGCAATCCAAACATGATTTTAGACCTTGTTTATGGTGGTTATTTCTGTAGTTTAATTGCTGCATATTGCTGAAAATTGTCCATAGTGTCCCTATCATCTAGTGTAAACAGTTATGATTAACAGATTGTATCCAGAGTGCAATCCAAACATGATTTCAGACCTTGTTTATGGAAAAGTGGTTATTTCTGTGGTTTAATTGCTTCAAATTGCTGAAAATTGTCCATAGTGTCCCTATCATCTAGTTTGAACAGTTATGTTTAAAATATTGTATCCAGAGTGCATCATACATGATTTTAGACCTTGTTCATGGAAAAGTGGTTATTTCTGTAGTTTAATTGCTGCAAATTGCTGAAAATTGTCCATAGTGTCCCTATCATCTAGTTTGAACAGTTATGTTTAACAGATTGTATCCAGAGTGCAATCCAAACATGATTTTAGACCTTGTTTATGGTGGTTATTTCTGTAGTTTAATTGCTGCATATTGCTGAAAATTGTCCATAGTGTCCCTATCATCTAGTTTAAACAGTTATGATTAACAGATTGTATCCAGAGTGCAATCCAAACATGATTTCAGACCTTGTTTATGGAAAAGTGGTTATTTCTGTGGTTTAATTGCTTCAAATTGCTGAACATTGTCCATAGTGTCCCTATCATCTAGTTTGAACAGTTATGTTTAAAATATTGTATCCAGAGTGCATCATACATGATTTTAGACCTTGTTCATGGAAAAGTGGTTATTTCTGTAGTTTAATTGCTGCAAATGGCTGAAAATTGTCCACAGTGTCCCTTTCATCTAGTTTGAAAAGTTATGATTAAAGAGTGCAATCCAAACATGATTTTAGACCTTGTTTATGGAAAAGTGGTTATTTCTGTATTTTAATTGCTGCAAATTGCTGCAAATTGTCCATATTGTCCCTATCATCTAGTTTGAACACTTATGTTTAACAGATTGTATCCAGAGTGCAATCCAAACATGATTTTAGACCTTGTTTATGGTGGTTATTTCTGTAGTTTAATTGCTGCATATTGCTGAAAATTGTCCATAGTGTCCCTATCATCTAGTTTAAACAGTTATGATTAACAGATTGTATCCAGAGTGCAATCCAAACATGATTTTAGACCTTGTTTATGGAAAAGTGGTTATTTCTGTGGTTTAATTGCTGCAAATTGCTGAAAATTGTCCATAGTGTCCCTATCATCTAGTTTGAACAGTTATGTTTAAAATATTGTATCCAGAGTGCATCAAACATGATTTTAGACCTTGTTTATGGAAAAGTGGTTATTTCTGTAGTTTAATTGCTGCAAATGGCTGAAAATTGTCCACAGTGTCCCTTTCATCTAGTTTGAAAAGTTATGATTAAAGAGTGCAATCCAAACATGATTTTAGACCTTGTTTATGGAAAAGTGGTTATTTCTGTAGTTTAATTGCTGCAAATTGCTGAAAATTGTCCACAGTGTCCCTTTCATCTAGTTTGAAAAGTTATGATTAGAGTGCAATCCAAACATGATTTTAGACCTTGTTTATGGAAAAGTGGTTATTTCTGTAGTTTAATTGCTGCAAATTGCTGAAAATTGTCCATAGTGTCCCTATCATCTAGTTTGAACAGTTATGTTTAAAATATTGTATCCAGAGTGCATCAAACATGATTTTAGACCTTGTTTATGGAAAAGTGGTTATTTCTGTAGTTTAATTGCTGCAAATGGCTGAAAATTGTCCACAGTGTCCCTTTCATCTAGTTTGAAAAGTTATGATTAAAGAGTGCAATCCAAACATGATTTTAGACCTTGTTTATGGAAAAGTGGTTATTTCTGTAGTTTAATTGCTGCAAATTGCTGAAAATTGTCCATAGTGTCCCTATCATCTAGTTTGAACAGTTATATTTAACAGATTGTATCCAGAGTGCAATCCAAACATGATTTTAGACCTTGTTTATGGAAAAGTGGTTATTTCTGTAGTTTAATTGCTGCAAATTGCTGAAAATTGTCCATAGTGTCCCTATCATCTAGTTTGAACAGTTATGTTTAACAGATTGTATCCAGAGTGCAATCCAAACATGATTTTAGACCTTGTTTATGGTGGTAATTTCTGTAGTTTAATTGCTGCATATTGCTGAAAATTGTCCATAGTGTCCCTATCATCTAGTTTGAACAGTTATGTTTAAAATATTGTATCCAGAGTGCATCATACATGATTTTAGACCTTGTTCATGGAAAAGTGGTTATTTCTGTAGTTTAATTGCTGCAAATTGCTGAAAATTGTCCACAGTGTCCCTTTCATCTAGTTTGAAAAGTTATGATTAGAGTGCAATCCAAACATGATTTTAGACCTTGTTTATGGAAAAGTGGTTATTTCTGTAGTTTAATTGCTGCAAATTGCTGAAAATTGTCCATAGTGTCCCTATCATCTAGTTTGAACAGTTATGTTTAAAATATTGTATCCAGAGTGCATCAAACATGATTTTAGACCTTGTTTATGGAAAAGTGGTTATTTCTGTAGTTTAATTGCTGCAAATGGCTGAAAATTGTCCACAGTGTCCCTTTCATCTAGTTTGAAAAGTTATGATTAAAGAGTGCAATCCAAACATGATTTTAGACCTTGTTTATGGAAAAGTGGTTATTTCTGTAGTTTAATTGCTGCAAATTGCTGAAAATTGTCCATAGTGTCCCTATCATCTAGTTTGAACAGTTATATTTAACAGATTGTATCCAGAGTGCAATCCAAACATGATTTTAGACCTTGTTTATGGAAAAGTGGTTATTTCTGTAGTTTAATTGCTGCAAATTGCTGAAAATTGTCCATAGTGTCCCTATCATCTATTTTGAACAGTTATGTTTAACAGATTGTATCCAGAGTGCAATCCAAACATGATTTTAGACCTTGTTTATGGTGGTAATTTCTGTAGTTTAATTGCTGCATATTGCTGAAAATTGTCCATAGTGTCCCTATCATCTAGTTTGAACAGTTATGTTTAAAATATTGTATCCAGAGTGCATCATACATGATTTTAGACCTTGTTCATGGAAAAGTGGTTATTTCTGTAGTTTAATTGCTGCAAATTGCTGAAAATTGTCCATAGTGTCCCTATCATCTAGTTTGAACAGTTATGTTTAACAGATTGTATCCAGAGTGCAATCCAAACATGATTTTAGACCTTGTTTATGGTGGTTATTTCTGTAGTTTAATTGCTGCATATTGCTGAAAATTGTCCATAGTGTCCCTATCATCTAGTTTAAACAGTTATGATTAACAGATTGTATCCAGAGTGCAATCCAAACATGATTTCAGACCTTGTTTATGGAAAAGTGGTTATTTCTGTGGTTTAATTGCTTCAAATTGCTGAAAATTGTCCATAGTGTCCCTATCATCTAGTTTGAACAGTTATGTTTAAAATATTGTATCCAGAGTGCATCATACATGATTTTAGACCTTGTTCATGGAAAAGTGGTTATTTCTGTAGTTTAATTGCTGCAAATGGCTGAAAATTGTCCACAGTGTCCCTTTCATCTAGTTTGAAAAGTTATGATTAAAGAGTGCAATCCAAACATGATTTTAGACCTTGTTTATGGAAAAGTGGTTATTTCTGTATTTTAATTGCTGCAAATTGCTGAAAATTGTCCATAGTGTCCCTATCATCTAGTTTGAACACTTATGTTTAACAGATTGTATCCAGAGTGCAATCCAAACATGATTTTAGACCTTGTTTATGGTGGTTATTTCTGTAGTTTAATTGCTGCATATTGCTGAAAATTGTCCATAGTGTCCCTATCATCTAGTTTAAACAGTTATGATTAACAGATTGTATCCAGAGTGCAATCCAAACATGATTTTAGACCTTGTTTATGGAAAAGTGGTTATTTCTGTGGTTTAATTGCTGCAAATTGCTGAAAATTGTCCATAGTGTCCCTATCATCTAGTTTGAACAGTTATGTTTAAAATATTGTATCCAGAGTGCATCAAACATGATTTTAGACCTTGTTTATGGAAAAGTGGTTATTTCTGTAGTTTAATTGCTGCAAATGGCTGAAAATTGTCCACAGTGTCCCTTTCATCTAGTTTGAAAAGTTATGATTAAAGAGTGCAATCCAAACATGATTTTAGACCTTGTTTATGGAAAAGTGGTTATTTCTGTAGTTTAATTGCTGCAAATTGCTGAAAATTGTCCACAGTGTCCCTTTCATCTAGTTTGAAAAGTTATGATTAGAGTGCAATCCAAACATGATTTTAGACCTTGTTTATGGAAAAGTGGTTATTTCTGTAGTTTAATTGCTGCAAATTGCTGAAAATTGTCCATAGTGTCCCTATCATCTAGTTTGAACAGTTATGTTTAAAATATTGTATCCAGAGTGCATCAAACATGATTTTAGACCTTGTTTATGGAAAAGTGGTTATTTCTGTAGTTTAATTGCTGCAAATGGCTGAAAATTGTCCACAGTGTCCCTTTCATCTAGTTTGAAAAGTTATGATTAAAGAGTACAATCCAAACATGATTTTAGACCTTGTTTATGGAAAAGTGGTTATTTCTGTAGTTTAATTGCTGCAAATTGCTGAAAATTGTCCATAGTGTCCCTATCATCTAGTTTGAACAGTTATGTTTAACAGATTGTATCCAGAGTGCAATCCAAACATGATTTTAGACCTTGTTTATGGTGGTTATTTCTGTAGTTTAATTGCTGCATATTGCTGAAAATTGTCCATAGTGTCCCTATCATCTAGTTTAAACAGTTATGATTAACAGATTGTATCCAGAGTGCAATCCAAACATGATTTCAGACCTTGTTTATGGAAAAGTGGTTATTTCTGTGGTTTAATTGCTTCAAATTGCTGAAAATTGTCCATAGTGTCCCTATCATCTAGTTTGAACAGTTATGTTTAAAATATTGTATCCAGAGTGCATCATACATGATTTTAGACCTTGTTCATGGAAAAGTGGTTATTTCTGCAGTTTAATTGCTGCAAATTGCTGAAAATTGTCCATAGTGTCCCTATCATCTAGTTTGAACAGTTATGTTTAACAGATTGTATCCAGAGTGCAATCCAAACATGATTTTAGACCTTGTTTATATGGAAAAGTGGTTATTTCTGTAGTTTAATTGCTGCAAATTGCTGAAAATTGTCCATAGTGTCCCTATCATCTAGTTTAAACAGTTATGATTAACAGATTGTATCCAGAGTGCAATCCAAACATGATTTCAGACCTTGTTTATGGAAAAGTGGTTATTTCTGTGGTTTAATTGCTTCAAATTGCTGAAAATTGTCCATAGTGTCCCTATCATCTAGTTTGAACAGTTATGTTTAAAATATTGTATCCAGAGTGCATCATACATGATTTTAGACCTTGTTCATGGAAAAGTGGTTATTTCTGTAGTTTAATTGCTGCAAATGGCAGAAAATTGTCCACAGTGTCCCTTTCATCTAGTTTGAAAAGTTATGATTAAAGAGTGCAATCCAAACATGATTTTAGACCTTGTTTATGGAAAAGTGGTTATTTCTGTATTTTAATTGCTGCAAATTGCTGAAAATTGTCCATAGTGTCCCTATCATCTAGTTTGAACACTTATGTTTAACAGATTGTATCCAGAGTGCAATCCAAACATGATTTTAGACCTTGTTTATGGTGGTTATTTCTGTAGTTTAATTGCTGCATATTGCTGAAAATTGTCCATAGTGTCCCTATCATCTAGTTTGAACAGTTATGTTTAAAATATTGTATCCAGAGTGCATCAAACATGATTTTAGACCCTGTTTATGGAAAAGTGGTTATTTCTGTAGTTTAATTGCTGCAAATGGCTGAAAATTGTCCACAGTGTCCCTTTCATCTAGTTTGAAAAGTTATGATTAAAGAGTGCAATCCAAACATGATTTTAGACCTTGTTTATGGAAAAGTGGTTATTTCTGTAGTTTAATTGCTGCAAATTGCTGAAAATTGTCCACAGTGTCCCTTTCATCTAGTTTGAAAAGTTATGATTAGAGTGCAATCCAAACATGATTTTAGACCTTGTTTATGGAAAAGTGGTTATTTCTGTAGTTTAATTGCTGCAAATGGCTGAAAATTGTCCACAGTGTCCCTTTCATCTAGTTTGAAAAGTTATGATTAAAGAGTGCAATCCAAACATGATTTTAGACCTTGTTTATGGAAAAGTGGTTATTTCTGTAGTTTAATTGCTGCAAATTGCTGAAAATTGTCCATAGTGTCCCTATCATCTAGTTTGAACACTTATGTTTAACAGATTGTATCCAGAGTGCAATCCAAACATGATTTTAGACCTTGTTTATGGTGGTTATTTCTGTAGTTTAATTGCTGCATATTGCTGAAAATTGTCCATAGTGTCCCTATCATCTAGTTTAAACAGTTATGATTAACAGATTGTATCCAGAGTGCAATCCAAACATGATTTTAGACCTTGTTTATGGAAAAGTGGTTATTTCTGTAGTTTAATTGCTGCAAATTGCTGAAAATTGTCCACAGTGTCCCTTTCATCTAGTTTGAAAAGTTATGATTAAAGAGTGCAATCCAAACATGATTTTAGACCTTGTTTATGGAAAAGTGGTTATTTCTGTAGTTTAATTGCTGCAAATTGCTGAAAATTGTCCATAGTGTCCCTATCATCTAGTTTAAACAGTTATGATTAACAGATTGTATCCAGAATGCAATCCAAACATGGTTTCAGACCTTGTTTATGGAAAAGTGTTTATTTCTGTGGTTTAATTGCTTCAAATTGCTGAAAATTGTCCATAGTGTCCCTATCATCTAGTTTGAACAGTTATGTTTAAAATATTGTATCCAGAGTGCATCATACATGATTTTAGACCTTGTTCATGGAAAAGTGGTTATTTCTGTAGTTTAATTGCTGCAAATGGCAGAAAATTGTCCACAGTGTCCCTTTCATCTAGTTTGAAAAGTTATGATTAAAGAGTGCAATCCAAACATGATTTTAGACCTTGTTTATGGAAAAGTGGTTATTTCTGTATTTTAATTGCTGCAAATTGCTGAAAATTGTCCATAGTGTCCCTATCATCTAGTTTGAACACTTATGTTTAACAGATTGTATCCAGTGTGCAATCCAAACATGATTTTAGACCTTGTTTATGGTGGTTATTTCTGTAGTTTAATTGCTGCATATTGCTGAAAATTGTCCATAGTGTCCCTATCATCTAGTTTAAACAGTTATGATTAACAGATTGTATCCAGAGTGCAATCCAAACATGATTTTAGACCTTGTTTATGGAAAAGTGGTTATTTCTGTGGTTTAATTGCTGCAAATTGCTGAAAATTGTCCATAGTGTCCCTATCATCTAGTTTGAACAGTTATGTTTAAAATATTGTATCCAGAGTGCATCAAACATGATTTTAGACCTTGTTTATGGAAAAGTGGTTATTTCTGTAGTTGAATTGCTGCAAATGGCTGAAAATTGTCCACAGTGTCCCTTTCATCTAGTTTGAAAAGTTATGATTAAAGAGTGCAATCCAAACATGATTTTAGACCTTGTTTATGGAAAAGTGGTTATTTCTGTAGTTTAATTGCTGCAAATTGCTGAAAATTGTCCATAGTGTCCCTATCATCTAGTTTGAACAGTTATGTTTAACAGATTGTATCCAGAGTGCAATCCAAACATGATTTTAGACCTTGTTTATGGTGGTTATTTCTGTAGTTTAATTGCTGCATATTGCTGAAAATTGTCCATAGTGTCCCTATCATCTAGTTTAAACAGTTATGATTAACAGATTGTATCCAGAGTGCAATCCAAACATGATTTTAGACCTTGTTTATGGAAAAGTGGTTATTTCTGTAGTTTAATTGCTGCAAATTGCTGAAAATTGTCCACAGTGTCCCTTTCATCTAGTTTGAAAAGTTATGATTAAAGAGTGCAATCCAAACATGATTTTAGACCTTGTTTATGGAAAAGTGGTTATTTCTGTAGTTTAATTGCTGCAAATTGCTGAAAATTGTCCATAGTGTCCCTATCATCTAGTTTGAAAAGTTATGATTAACAGATTGTATCCAGAGTGCAATCCAAACATGATTTTAGACCTTGTTTATGGAAAAGTGGTTATTTCTGTAGTTTAATTGCTGCAAATTGCTGAAAATTGTCCATAGTGTCCCTATTATCTAGTTTGAAAAGTTATGATTAACAGATTGTATCCAGAGTGCAATCCAAACATGATTTTAGACCTTGTTTATGGAAAAGTGGTTATTTCTGTAGTTTAATTGCTGCAAATTGCTGAAAATTGTCCATAGTGTCCCTATCATCTAGTTTGAACACTTATGTTTAACAGATTGTATCCAGAGTGCAATCCAAACATGATTTTAGACCTTGTTTATGGTGGTTATTTCTGTAGTTTAATTGCTGCATATTGCTGAAAATTGTCCATAGTGTCCCTATCATCTAGTTTAAACAGTTATGATTAACAGATTGTATCCAGAGTGCAATCCAAACATGATTTTAGACCTTGTTTATGGAAAAGTGGTTATTTCTGTAGTTTAATTGCTGCAAATGGCTGAAAATTGTCCACAGTGTCCCTTTCATCTAGTTTGAAAAGTTATGATTAAAGAGTGCAATCCAAACATGATTTTAGACCTTGTTTATGGAAAAGTGGTTATTTCTGTAGTTTAATTGCTGCAAATTGCTGAAAATTGTCCACAGTGTCCCTTTCATCTAGTTTGAAAAGTTATGATTAGAGTGCAATCCAAACATGATTTTAGACCTTGTTTATGGAAAAGTGGTTATTTCTGTAGTTTAATTGCTGCAAATGGCTGAAAATTGTCCACAGTGTCCCTTTCATCTAGTTTGAAAAGTTATGATTAAAGAGTGCAATCCAAACATGATTTTAGACCTTGTTTATGGAAAAGTGGTTATTTCTGTAGTTTAATTGCTGCAAATTGCTGAAAATTGTCCATAGTGTCCCTATCATCTAGTTTGAACAGTTATGTTTAACAGATTGTATCCAGAGTGCAATCCAAACATGATTTTAGACCTTGTTTATGGTGGTTATTTCTGTAGTTTAATTGCTGCATATTGCTGAAAATTGTCCATAGTGTCCCTATCATCTAGTGTAAACAGTTATGATTAACAGATTGTATCCAGAGTGCAATCCAAACATGATTTCAGACCTTGTTTATGGAAAAGTGGTTATTTCTGTGGTTTAATTGCTTCAAATTGCTGAAAATTGTCCATAGTGTCCCTATCATCTAGTTTGAACAGTTATGTTTAAAATATTGTATCCAGAGTGCATCATACATGATTTTAGACCTTGTTCATGGAAAAGTGGTTATTTCTGTAGTTTAATTGCTGCAAATTGCTGAAAATTGTCCACAGTGTCCCTTTCATCTAGTTTGAAAAGTTATGATTAAAGAGTGCAATCCAAACATGATTTTAGACCTTGTTTATGGAAAAGTGGTTATTTCTGTAGTTTAATTGCTGCAAATTGCTGAAAATTGTCCATAGTGTCCCTATCATCTAGTTTGAAAAGTTATGATTAACAGATTGTATCCAGAGTGCAATCCAAACATGATTTTAGACCTTGTTTATGGAAAAGTGGTTATTTCTGTAGTTTAATTGCTGCAAATTGCTGAAAATTGTCCATAGTGTCCCTATTATCTAGTTTGAAAAGTTATGATTAACAGATTGTATCCAGAGTGCAATCCAAACATGATTTTAGACCTTGTTTATGGAAAAGTGGTTATTTCTGTAGTTTAATTGCTGCAAATTGCTGAAAATTGTCCATAGTGTCCCTATCATCTAGTTTGAACACTTATGTTTAACAGATTGTATCCAGAGTGCAATCCAAACATGATTTTAGACCTTGTTTATGGTGGTTATTTCTGTAGTTTAATTGCTGCATATTGCTGAAAATTGTCCATAGTGTCCCTATCATCTAGTTTAAACAGTTATGATTAACAGATTGTATCCAGAGTGCAATCCAAACATGATTTTAGACCTTGTTTATGGAAAAGTGGTTATTTCTGTAGTTTAATTGCTGCAAATGGCTGAAAATTGTCCACAGTGTCCCTTTCATCTAGTTTGAAAAGTTATGATTAAAGAGTGCAATCCAAACATGATTTTAGACCTTGTTTATGGAAAAGTGGTTATTTCTGTAGTTTAATTGCTGCAAATTGCTGAAAATTGTCCACAGTGTCCCTTTCATCTAGTTTGAAAAGTTATGATTAGAGTGCAATCCAAACATGATTTTAGACCTTGTTTATGGAAAAGTGGTTATTTCTGTAGTTTAATTGCTGCAAATGGCTGAAAATTGTCCACAGTGTCCCTTTCATCTAGTTTGAAAAGTTATGATTAAAGAGTGCAATCCAAACATGATTTTAGACCTTGTTTATGGAAAAGTGGTTATTTCTGTAGTTTAATTGCTGCAAATTGCTGAAAATTGTCCACAGTGTCCCTTTCATCTAGTTTGAAAAGTTATGATTAAAGAGTGCAATCCAAACATGATTTTAGACCTTGTTTATGGAAAAGTGGTTATTTCTGTAGTTTAATTGCTGCAAATTGCTGAAAATTGTCCATAGTGTCCCTATCATCTAGTTTGAAAAGTTATGATTAACAGATTGTATCCAGAGTGCAATCCAAACATGATTTTAGACCTTGTTTATGGAAAAGTGGTTATTTCTGTAGTTTAATTGCTGCAAATTGCTGAAAATTGTCCATAGTGTCCCTATTATCTAGTTTGAAAAGTTATGATTAACAGATTGTATCCAGAGTGCAATCCAAACATGATTTTAGACCTTGTTTATGGAAAAGTGGTTATTTCTGTAGTTTAATTGCTGCAAATTGCTGAAAATTGTCCATAGTGTCCCTATCATCTAGTTTGAACACTTATGTTTAACAGATTGTATCCAGAGTGCAATCCAAACATGATTTTAGACCTTGTTTATGGTGGTTATTTCTGTAGTTTAATTGCTGCATATTGCTGAAAATTGTCCATAGTGTCCCTATCATCTAGTTTAAACAGTTATGATTAACAGATTGTATCCAGAGTGCAATCCAAACATGATTTTAGACCTTGTTTATGGAAAAGTGGTTATTTCTGTAGTTTAATTGCTGCAAATGGCTGAAAATTGTCCACAGTGTCCCTTTCATCTAGTTTGAAAAGTTATGATTAAAGAGTGCAATCCAAACATGATTTTAGACCTTGTTTATGGAAAAGTGGTTATTTCTGTAGTTTAATTGCTGCAAATTGCTGAAAATTGTCCACAGTGTCCCTTTCATCTAGTTTGAAAAGTTATGATTAGAGTGCAATCCAAACATGATTTTAGACCTTGTTTATGGAAAAGTGGTTATTTCTGTAGTTTAATTGCTGCAAATGGCTGAAAATTGTCCACAGTGTCCCTTTCATCTAGTTTGAAAAGTTATGATTAAAGAGTGCAATCCAAACATGATTTTAGACCTTGTTTATGGAAAAGTGGTTATTTCTGTAGTTTAATTGCTGCAAATTGCTGAAAATTGTCCATAGTGTCCCTATCATCTAGTTTGAACAGTTATGTTTAACAGATTGTATCCAGAGTGCAATCCAAACATGATTTTAGACCTTGTTTATGGTGGTTATTTCTGTAGTTTAATTGCTGCATATTGCTGAAAATTGTCCATAGTGTCCCTATCATCTAGTTTAAACAGTTATGATTAACAGATTGTATCCAGAGTGCAATCCAAACATGATTTTAGACCTTGTTTATGGAAAAGTGGTTATTTCTGTAGTTTAATTGCTGCAAATTGCTGAAAATTGTCCACAGTGTCCCTTTCATCTAGTTTGAAAAGTTATGATTAAAGAGTGCAATCCAAACATGATTTTAGACCTTGTTTATGGAAAAGTGGTTATTTCTGTAGTTTAATTGCTGCAAATTGCTGAAAATTGTCCATAGTGTCCCTATCATCTAGTTTAAACAGTTATGATTAACAGATTGTATCCAGAGTGCAATCCAAACATGATTTCAGACCTTGTTTATGGAAAAGTGGTTATTTCTGTGGTTTAATTGCTTCAAATTGCTGAAAATTGTCCATAGTGTCCCTATCATCTAGTTTGAACAGTTATGTTTAAAATATTGTATCCAGAGTGCATCATACATGATTTTAGACCTTGTTTATGGTGGTTATTTCTGTAGTTTAATTGCTGCATATTGCTGAAAATTGTCCACAGTGTCCCTTTCATCTAGTTTGAAAAGTTATGATTAAAGAGTGCAATCCAAACATGATTTTAGACCTTGTTTATGGAAAAGTGGTTATTTCTGTATTTTAATTGCTGCAAATTGCTGAAAATTGTCCATAGTGTCCCTATCATCTAGTTTGAAAACTTATGTTTAACAGATTGTATCCAGAGTGCAATCCAAACATGATTTTAGACCTTGTTTATGGTGGTTATTTCTGTAGTTTAATTGCTGCATATTGCTGAAAATTGTCCATAGTGTCCCTATCATCTAGTTTAAACAGTTATGATTAACAGATTGTATCCAGAGTGCAATCCAAACATGATTTTAGACCTTGTTTATGGAAAAGTGGTTATTTCTGTGGTTTAATTGCTGCAAATTGCTGAAAATTGTCCATAGTGTCCCTATCATCTAGTTTGAACAGTTATGTTTAAAATATTGTATCCAGAGTGCATCAAACATGATTTTAGACCTTGTTTATGGAAAAGTGGTTATTTCTGTAGTTGAATTGCTGCAAATGGCTGAAAATTGTCCACAGTGTCCCTTTCATCTAGTTTGAAAAGTTATGATTAAAGAGTGCAATCCAAACATGATTTTAGACCTTGTTTATGGAAAAGTGGTTATTTCTGTAGTTTAATTGCTGCAAATTGCTGAAAATTGTCCATAGTGTCCCTATCATCTAGTTTGAAAAGTTATGATTAACAGATTGTATCCAGAGTGCAATCCAAACATGATTTTAGACCTTGTTTATGGAAAAGTGGTTATTTCTGTAGTTTAATTGCTGCAAATTGCTGAAAATTGTCCATAGTGTCCCTATTATCTAGTTTGAAAAGTTATGATTAACAGATTGTATCCAGAGTGCAATCCAAACATGATTTTAGACCTTGTTTATGGAAAAGTGGTTATTTCTGTAGTTTAATTGCTGCAAATTGCTGAAAATTGTCCATAGTGTCCCTATCATCTAGTTTGAACACTTATGTTTAACAGATTGTATCCAGAGTGCAATCCAAACATGATTTTAGACCTTGTTTATGGTGGTTATTTCTGTAGTTTAATTGCTGCATATTGCTGAAAATTGTCCATAGTGTCCCTATCATCTAGTTTAAACAGTTATGATTAACAGATTGTATCCAGAGTGCAATCCAAACATGATTTTAGACCTTGTTTATGGAAAAGTGGTTATTTCTGTGGTTTAATTGCTTCAAATTGCTGAAAATTGTCCATAGTGTCCCTATCATCTAGTTTGAACAGTTAAGTTTAAAATATTGTATCCAGAGTGCATCATACATGATTTTAGACCTTGTTCATGGAAAAGTGGTTATTTCTGTAGTTTAATTGCTGCAAATGGCAGAAAATTGTCCACAGTGTCCCTTTCATCTAGTTTGAAAAGTTATGATTAAAGAGTGCAATCCAAACATGATTTTAGACCTTGTTTATGGAAAAGTGGTTATTTCTGTAGTTTAATTGCTGAAAATTGCTGAAAATTGTCCATAGTGTCCCTATTATCTAGTTTGAAAAGTTATGATTAACAGATTGTATCCAGAGTGCAATCCAAACATGATTTTAGACCTTGTTTATGGAAAAGTGGTTATTTCTGTAGTTTAATTGCTGCAAATTGCTGAAAATTGTCCATAGTGTCCCTATCATCTAGTTTGAACACTTATGTTTAACAGATTGTATCCAGAGTGCAATCCAAACATGATTTTAGACCTTGTTTATGGTGGTTATTTCTGTAGTTTAATTGCTGCATATTGCTGAAAATTGTCCATAGTGTCCCTATCATCTAGTTTAAACAGTTATGATTAACAGATTGTATCCAGAGTGCAATCCAAACATGATTTTAGACCTTGTTTATGGAAAAGTGGTTATTTCTGTGGTTTAATTGCTTCAAATTGCTGAAAATTGTCCATAGTGTCCCTATCATCTAGTTTGAACAGTTATGTTTAAAATATTGTATCCAGAGTGCATCATACATGATTTTAGACCTTGTTCATGGAAAAGTGGTTATTTCTGTAGTTTAATTGCTGCAAATTGCAGAAAATTGTCCACAGTGTCCCTTTCATCTAGTTTGAAAAGTTATGATTAAAGAGTGCAATCCAAACATGATTTTAGACCTTGTTTATGGAAAAGTGGTTATTTCTGTATTTTAATTGCTGCAAATTGCTGAAAATTGTCCATAGTGTCCCTATCATCTAGTTTGAACACTTATGTTTAACAGATTGTATCCAGAGTGCAATCCAAACATGATTTTAGACCTTGTTTATGGTGGTTATTTCTGTAGTTTAATTGCTGCATATTGCTGAAAATTGTCCATAGTGTCCCTATCATCTAGTTTAAACAGTTATGATTAACAGATTGTATCCAGAGTGCAATCCAAACATGATTTTAGACCTTGTTTATGGAAAAGTGGTTATTTCTGTGGTTTAATTGCTGCAAATTGCTGAAAATTGTCCATAGTGTCCCTATCATCTAGTTTGAAAAGTTATGTTTAAAATATTGTATCCAGAGTGCATCAAACATGATTTTAGACCTTGTTTATGGAAAAGTGGTTATTTCTGTAGTTGAATTGCTGCAAATGGCTGAAAATTGTCCACAGTGTCCCTTTCATCTAGTTTGAAAAGTTATGATTAAAGAGTGCAATCCAAACATGATTTTAGACCTTGTTTATGGAAAAGTGGTTATTTCTGTAGTTTAATTGCTGCAAATTGCTGAAAATTGTCCACAGTGTCCCTTTCATCTAGTTTGAAAAGTTATGATTAGAGTGCAATCCAAACATGATTTTAGACCTTGCTTATGGAAAAGTGGTTATTTCTGTAGTTTAATTGCTGCAAATGGCTGAAAATTGTCCACAGTGTCCCTTTCATCTAGTTTGAAAAGTTATGATTAAAGAGTGCAATCCAAACATGATTTTAGACCTTGTTTATGGAAAAGTGGTTATTTCTGTAGTTTAATTGCTGCAAATTGCTGAAAATTGTCCATAGTGTCCCTATCATCTAGTTTGAACAGTTATGTTTAACAGATTGTATCCAGAGTGCAATCCAAACATGATTTTAGACCTTGTTTATGGTGGTTATTTCTGTAGTTTAATTGCTGCATATTGCTGAAAATTGTCCATAGTGTCCCTATCATCTAGTTTAAACAGTTATGATTAACAGATTGTATCCAGAGTGCAATCCAAACATGATTTTAGACCTTGTTTATGGAAAAGTGGTTATTTCTGTAGTTTAATTGCTGCAAATTGCTGAAAATTGTCCACAGTGTCCCTTTCATCTAGTTTGAAAAGTTATGATTAAAGAGTGCAATCCAAACATGATTTTAGACCTTGTTTATGGAAAAGTGGTTATTTCTGTAGTTTAATTGCTGCAAATTGCTGAAAATTGTCCATAGTGTCCCTATCATCTAGTTTGAACAGTTATGTTTAAAATATTGTATCCAGAGTGCATCAAACATGATTTTAGACCTTGTTTATGGAAAAGTGGTTATTTCTGTAGTTGAATTGCTGCAAATGGCTGAAAATTGTCCACAGTGTCCCTTTCATCTAGTTTGAAAAGTTATGATTAAAGAGTGCAATCCAAACATGATTTTAGACCTTGTTTATGGAAAAGTGGTTATTTCTGTAGTTTAATTGCTGCAAATTGCTGAAAATTGTCCATAGTGTCCCTATCATCTAGTTTGAAAAGTTATGATTAACAGATTGTATCCAGAGTGCAATCCAAACATGATTTTAGACCTTGTTTATGGAAAAGTGGTTATTTCTGTAGTTTAATTGCTGCAAATTGCTGAAAATTGTCCATAGTGTCCCTATTATCTAGTTTGAAAAGTTATGATTAACAGATTGTATCCAGAGTGCAATCCAAACATGATTTTAGACCTTGTTTATGGAAAAGTGGTTATTTCTGTAGTTTAATTGCTGCAAATTGCTGAAAATTGTCCATAGTGTCCCTATCATCTAGTTTGAACACTTATGTTTAACAGATTGTATCCAGAGTGCAATCCAAACATGATTTTAGACCTTGTTTATGGTGGTTATTTCTGTAGTTTAATTGCTGCATATTGCTGAAAATTGTCCATAGTGTCCCTATCATCTAGTTTAAACAGTTATGATTAACAGATTGTATCCAGAGTGCAATCCAAACATGATTTTAGACCTTGTTTATGGAAAAGTGGTTATTTCTGTGGTTTAATTGCTTCAAATTGCTGAAAATTGTCCATAGTGTCCCTATCATCTAGTTTGAACAGTTAAGTTTAAAATATTGTATCCAGAGTGCATCATACATGATTTTAGACCTTGTTCATGGAAAAGTGGTTATTTCTGTAGTTTAATTGCTGCAAATGGCAGAAAATTGTCCACAGTGTCCCTTTCATCTAGTTTGAAAAGTTATGATTAAAGAGTGCAATCCAAACATGATTTTAGACCTTGTTTATGGAAAAGTGGTTATTTCTGTAGTTTAATTGCTGAAAATTGCTGAAAATTGTCCATAGTGTCCCTATTATCTAGTTTGAAAAGTTATGATTAACAGATTGTATCCAGAGTGCAATCCAAACATGATTTTAGACCTTGTTTATGGAAAAGTGGTTATTTCTGTAGTTTAATTGCTGCAAATTGCTGAAAATTGTCCATAGTGTCCCTATCATCTAGTTTGAACACTTATGTTTAACAGATTGTATCCAGAGTGCAATCCAAACATGATTTTAGACCTTGTTTATGGTGGTTATTTCTGTAGTTTAATTGCTGCATATTGCTGAAAATTGTCCATAGTGTCCCTATCATCTAGTTTAAACAGTTATGATTAACAGATTGTATCCAGAGTGCAATCCAAACATGATTTTAGACCTTGTTTATGGAAAAGTGGTTATTTCTGTGGTTTAATTGCTTCAAATTGCTGAAAATTGTCCATAGTGTCCCTATCATCTAGTTTGAACAGTTATGTTTAAAATATTGTATCCAGAGTGCATCATACATGATTTTAGACCTTGTTCATGGAAAAGTGGTTATTTCTGTAGTTTAATTGCTGCAAATGGCAGAAAATTGTCCACAGTGTCCCTTTCATCTAGTTTGAAAAGTTATGATTAAAGAGTGCAATCCAAACATGATTTTAGACCTTGTTTATGGAAAAGTGGTTATTTCTGTATTTTAATTGCTGCAAATTGCTGAAAATTGTCCATAGTGTCCCTATCATCTAGTTTGAACACTTATGTTTAACAGATTGTATCCAGAGTGCAATCCAAACATGATTTTAGACCTTGTTTATGGTGGTTATTTCTGTAGTTTAATTGCTGCATATTGCTGAAAATTGTCCATAGTGTCCCTATCATCTAGTTTAAACAGTTATGATTAACAGATTGTATCCAGAGTGCAATCCAAACATGATTTTAGACCTTGTTTATGGAAAAGTGGTTATTTCTGTAGTTTAATTGCTGCAAATTGCTGAAAATTGTCCATAGTGTCCCTATCATCTAGTTTGAACAGTTATGTTTAAAATATTGTATCCAGAGTGCAATCCAAACATGATTTTAGACCTTGTTTATGGAAAAGTGGTTATTTCTGTAGTTTAATTGCTGCAAATTGCTGAAAATTGTCCATAGTGTCCCTATTATCTAGTTTGAAAAGTTATGATTAACAGATTGTATCCAGAGTGCAATCCAAACATGATTTTAGACCTTGTTTATGGAAAAGTGGTTATTTCTGTAGTTTAATTGCTGCAAATTGCTGAAAATTGTCCATAGTGTCCCTATCATCTAGTTTGAACACTTATGTTTAACAGATTGTATCCAGAGTGCAATCCAAACATGATTTTAGACCTTGTTTATGGTGGTTATTTCTGTAGTTTAATTGCTGCATATTGCTGAAAATTGTCCATAGTGTCCCTATCATCTAGTTTAAACAGTTATGATTAACAGATTGTATCCAGAGTGCAATCCAAACATGATTTTAGACCTTGTTTATGGAAAAGTGGTTATTTCTGTAGTTTAATTGCTGCAAATTGCTGAAAATTGTCCACAGTGTCCCTTTCATCTAGTTTGAAAAGTTATGATTAAAGAGTGCAATCCAAACATGATTTTAGACCTTGTTTATGGAAAAGTGGTTATATCTGTAGTTTAATTGCTGCAAATTGCTGAAAATTGTCCACAGTGTCCCTATCATCTAGTTTGAACAGTTCCGTTTAACAGATTGTATCCAGAGTGCAATCCAAACATGATTTTAGTTCTTGTTTATATGGAAAAGTGGTTATTTCTGTAGTTTAATTGCTGCAAATTGCTGAAAATTGTCCATAGTGTCCCTATCATCTAGTTTGAACAGTTATGTTTAACAGATTGTATCCAGAGTGCAATCCAAACATGATTTTAAACCTTGTTTATGGAAAAGTGGTTATTTCTGTAGTTTAATTGCTGCAAATTGCTGAAAATTGTCCACAGTGTCCCATTCATCTAGTTTGAAAAGTTATGATTAAAGAGTGCAATCCAAACATGATTTTAGACCTTGTTTATGGAAAAGTGGTTATTTCTGTAGTTTAATTGCTGCAAATTGCTGAAAATTGTCCTTAGTGTCCCTATCATCTAGTTTGAACAGTTATGTTTAAAATATTGTATCCAGAGTGGATCAAACATGATTTTAGACCTTGTTTATGGAAAAGTGGTTATTTCTGTAGTTTAATTGCTGCAAATTGCTGAAAATTGTCCACAGTGTCCCTTTCATCTAGTTTGAAAAGTTATGATTAAAAGAGTGCAATCCAAACATGATTTTAGACCTTGTTTATGGAAAAGTGGTTATTTCTGTAGTTTAATTGCTGCAAAT